>NW_021146383.1:0-25000 GCF_002837175.3 Physeter macrocephalus
AGATGTTCACTATACAAATTAGACCCAACACAAATATGGTAAGAACTGGAGAAAAGAGAGAATGTCAGAGAAGGTCATCAACCAAGAAAGTATAAAATCAATGGTGTGGGTGGACATGTTGGAGCTTGCAGGAAGATCCAAATTGTGGACTGAAACATAATAATAATTAGAAACAAATAAAACTAACATTCCACTAGTTACATATTTTAAAATACACTCGGGGACTTCTCTGGCAGTCCAGTGGTTAAGACTTCACACCTCTGCTGCAGGGGGTGCAGGTTTGATCCCTGGTTGGGGAAACTAAGAGCCCGCATGCCATGCGATGTGGAAAAAATACACACACACACACTTCAAAAGATCTACGGGTCCAAAAGATTTCGTAGTGTAAATAACCTTTATATAAGCAATTCATGATGAAAACACTATATACCAAAAGGTATGTAATTTGGCTGACAGGGTATGTAGTGGGTAGAATGGTGCCTTCCCCCTCCCCCCACAAAGATATGTCCACTTAGAACCTGTGAATGTGACCTTATTTGGAAAAAGAGTCTTTGTAAATGTAATAAGGATCTCAAGATGAGATCATCCTAGACTAGAGTGCGCCCTGAATCCAATGACAGGTGTCCTTACAAGAGAAGGGGATAAAACACTTGGAGGAGAAGGTGATGTTAAGATTAAGACAGAAATTGGGCTTCCCTGGTGACACAGTGGTTGGGAATCCGCCTGCCAATACAGGGGACACGGGTTCGAGCCCTGGTCCAGGAGGATCCCACATGCCGCGGAGCAGCTGGGCCTGTGCGCTACAACTACTGAAGCCCGCGCACTTATAGCCCATGCTCCGCAACGAGAGAGGCCACCGCAGTGAGAAGCCTGTGCGCCTCAACGAGGAGCGGCCCCTGCTCGCCGCAACTAGGGAAGGCCTGTGCGCAGCAATGAAGACCCAATGCAGCCAAAATTTAATTAATTGAAAAAAATTAAGACAGAAATTGGAATGATGCATGCTTGTGTCTACTGGGACTTCCTGGCAGTCCAGTGGTTGGGACTCTGTGCTTCCACTGCAGGGGGCGCAGTTTCAATACCTGGTCAGGGAACTAAGATCCTGCATGCCTCACGGTGTGAATGAATGAATGAATGAATCAATCAATCAATCAATCAATCCACAAGCCAAGAACACCAGGGATTGCTGTAGCCACTGGAAGTTTGTAGAGCACGTGGATCTGATTCTTCTTCAGAACCCTTATGAGGAACCAACCCTAATAACGCCTGATTTCCAATTTCTAGTACCCAGAACTAGAAGAGAGTACATTTGTTTCTTTAAGCCACCAACTTTGTGGCAATCTGTTAGGGCAGCCCTGGCAAAGTAATACTTAAAGAATTATTATATCCTAGATGTTATTCTCAGAAAGAACTGGAAATAATGAGACAGGGATCTACTTTAAGAATAAGGCACTAATAAAGCCAACAGTATATCCAAGACCTTTGTAAATATTTTCCAGTGCTATGCAATTTGTGGTGCACATTACATGTAAACTGCATGCAGGCCTTCCATCATTGGAACTGGCATGAAGTTTCCTTCCTGAGTGAGCTTCCATGTGTTTTTTTTAAGGACAGGGGAGTATAGAAGGCTTTCCCACACTGCTGACATTCAGAGTTTCTCCCCAGTGTGAATTCTCACATGTCTTTGTAAGGATGAAAGCCTACTGAAGACTTTACCACATTGCTTACATTCATACGGTTTCTCTCTACTGTGAGTTCTCAAATGTCCTCGAAAAGATGATGACCAACTGAAAGCTTTCCCACATTGCTTACACACATAGGGTTTCTCTCCAGTATGAATTCGCACATGTGTTCTAAAGTATGAAGGACTACTGAAGGCTTTCTCACATTTGTTACATGCGTAAGGTTTCTCTCCAGTGTGAGTTCGCAAATGTCCCTTAAAGGATGAAGGAGAACTGAAAGATTTTCCACACTGTTTACATACATAAGGCTTTTCTCCAGAGTGTGTCCTTATGTGAATCCTAAGGTCTGAGGGCCAGCTGTAGGCTTTCCCACATTCCACACATCTATAGGCTTTCTCTCCAGTGTGCATCCTTGCATGTATGATCAGGTAAAAAGAATGAAGGAAGGCTTTTCCACATTCCTTACATTCATAGGCTTTTTCTGCACTGTGAACCTTCACATGTTTTCTAAGAGAAGAGGGAGAAGAGAAGGATTTCTCACATTCTTTACAAGCATAGGGTTTCTCAACAGTATGAGTTTCTCTATGTGTCCAAAGGTTTGAGGGAGATCTGAAGGTTTTCCCACATTTTTCACATTCATAAGGCTTCTCTCCAGTGTGAGTTCTTATATGGACTCTAAGTTTGGAGAAATATATAAAGGCTTTTCCACATTCTTTACATGCATAGGGTTTCTCTTCAGTGTGAGCTCTTATGTGTGCCCCAAAGGATGAGTAAGAAATAAAAGTTCTCCCACATTCCTTACATTGATAGGGTTTTTGTCCATGTTGAGATGATGCTATGGGACTCTTGAGGGATGAAGAATCCATGATGGGTTTTTCAAACTTACTGTATTCATAGGATTTTACTCCAGTAGAAAGTCTCTTATGTACAATAAGCTTGGAAATCTGGTTGGTTTCTCCACATTGACTACTTTCATTATTTTCTGAGGGTATCTCCACCACACACCATCTGTTAAAAATAGGAATCATATTACTAATGATTTGTTAACAATTCATTATGGCTTTTAATTATTAATATGATTACACTTTTACCATTTTCAGTGAATGTGTATGTTTCTTGCCCTGTTAGAATTGTTTCAAAGTGATATAAGCTGAGTGCTCTGACAGAGGGCTCAACCTGAGGTACCATTTTCACTGTTTTTTATATATGGGATTTTGTTTCCTGACAATTGTTTACAACTGAACTACATCTCAATCAGCCAACATCTGTATCATGTTTAGAAAATTGTCTTGTGAAAATTCTCTGTGAACACTTAAGATCTGACATATATCTACACACTTATTAATATCATGGCACTCTCTCCTGAGACCTACTTTCTCTAATGTATGTGTCACTCACCTCAGATATGTTCCCTGGTTCTTGTGCTGATCTTCAATGCTACGGCATTTCCAGTTTTCTCCTAAAATGAAGAACCAGGAATCATTTCTTCTGAAACTTACTATATTCTGTTCATTTCATACTTCTTCCCCAAACATTCACTGTAGAGGACTTAACCCATTGATTTTAATTTGAGTGCCATAATATGAAAAATAGTGACAAGTTTACTTTCTTTGGAACGAACTGGTGGGATTAAGGCAAGAAAATAAGTAGGAAACATGTACATTTCTTACCAAGAGCAACCCAAGAGATAAATTTTATAAGGAAAAATGCACTTTTGAGTAAAAAAAGAATTGGAGGAGTTCTGGCTACTTCAGGACTTTGACAATAATAAGGACAAGAAGACAAAATGGTGGGCAATTTACTGGAAATACTTCCGTGAAGATTGAGACTTCTGGTGACATAAATGCCCTATTGTCAGGAAGCAACATAGGACAGAACTGGACAAAATGCATATGCCCAAATATAAACTTTCAAAGAGGAAATATGGAAGGTCTTTCAATGTGGGCAAGGCCATTCATGAGGATGGATGAAAAGTCAAAAAAAGGTAAGCTAACGTATCTGCAAAATTCAACTTCCACAGAAAGAAGAGTAATTTCTTTCTCTAATTAATATTTCCAAATGTAATGTTCCCCAACAAGGGCTGTTCCTCTTAAGGAACAGTTATAACCCTTACAGAGGCTAAAAACATTTAATGAGAAAGTAGTAGGTTTCATACATACATGAGAAAGCTGTTAGACTATATGCTCCATAGTAATGTGACCATGTCTGTCTTACTTAGCAATAAATTCCCACTGTTCAGCCCAAGTTCTAGAGCAAGCTAAATAGCTTGGGGATACCTGTCCTCTAGAGAGTCAGTAAAGGAATGATGTCATCCTTACCCACTGAGGCCAGGTTCCTGAAGGTCTCCAGCATCACATCTCTGTAGAGATTCCTCTGAGCCGGATCCAACAAAGCCCACTCCTCTGGGGTGAAGTCCACAGCCACATCCTCAAAGACCACTGACTCCTAAAACATCCAACAAATTCTGGTTTAACAAGGTACCACTCTCCACCTGTGTGTGCAGAAGGAAGGGGGAGGCTGACAGCATTGGGGAACCAGGACTCAATTCACAGCAAGTTCATCCATGGTTCTGTGGTCTCCCATCAACTCTAAGGCTCTATCACCATCTCTTCCCCTCTCTTCAGCGCTGACTTCCTCCGAGATGCCAGCCTGCCTCATAGATTTAACACCCATCTCTCTAGTTTGACTCTGGCTCCTTCCACTCTTCCCCTCCATCTGAAGGGTCCAGAACAGTCCACAATACATTGGAGATATGGAAGAAATACTGTACAAATAAAACAATTATTTTATCTTTAAAAACATCAGTTCCTTGTAATGAAAATGATTTCATCTCCCTCTTTGTGGTCCAATACTGGCCAAAGCACGATATGAAACCAAGTCAGGCTTGGATGAGGTTTTAATGAATTAAAACACAGTGAGGGTCCAGGGGCATTTCTTGCTTGCCCCCTCACCAACAATTTGATTCTCAAGAGGCCTGATTATGCCCAACCTTCAACCCAGGCCCTGAGATGGATATAGTTCCTTGGAAAATTCCAATCCATCATAAACTGGCAGGTCCACCTTTATGCGAAGCATTAATATTTACTTATCTGTCTCCTGTTCTTTTATAAAACAGCACCTTTTCCTTTCTCTCCATGCTCTCCAGGAGGCAGTCAGTGTATGGACAAGTTGGAGCCCAGTCAAGAGAAGGGAAGCCTAAGACTTCAGACCTCACGACAGTGCCTGCATTCAGGGGCCTGAGTGCTGATAATTATGAGTGATGTCAAAATTATGGGTGGTGGCTCTTCCTCAACTGATGTCACTGATGTCACAAGACACCAGAACAGCCTTGCCTTCCCCAGAAAAGAGTGCCCTGGTCCTTCCTGCCTGTGAAGAGGCAGTTCTGAGCCCACTGTAGAAATGAATTAATTGAAGTCCAGCAGGGTTTGGCTGTGAATCTGCCCAGATCATAAAAGGTATAAAGGGATCAGGTAGCACCTTCCTCCAGAAGGACATCTGCTCCCACTGAAAAGCCAGAGGCACTGACTTATACACCAGCCTCCTAGGGGCACTAAACACAGCAATCATTTCTGCACTCCATAGCATGCAGACAGGCATAACTGCCCAACCCCTGAGCATAGAATCTGATGGCTCGCAGGGTCCCCCAACAGCCTGGCTTTTGAGGAAGTGCATCACTCCATCGGCTTCCACACGCAGAGGTGTGAACATAGGCTGCCACACTCCAATGCAGGGGATACGATTTACCTGTTCAATAAACAGCAGCAGAACTAGAATGCTCGAGACTGGGAACACACTCTCATGAGGCTGGTAAGTAAAGTCAGCTGCTTTGGGCATCCCTAATTACTAATTACCAAGGTACTCTGGTATCTAGCACTGTCTCAAGACAAACTTTTATCCACAGATAAAATTCAACTAACTCTTCCACTGCTGTGTATCAGGTGACATTTAAAAGCCATCAAAACCTGTAACAGTCTCACAACAGCATTAATAAGAAAATGTGCTATTTGAGCATCCATGATGTGTGAAATATTTTGCACACCTGAGTTCATTTAATAAATGAACAGTAGATATCATTAATAAATGATATCATTTAATAAATCTCACAGTAGATATCATTACAATCAGTATGTAGCAGAGGAAACTCAAAAGGACAGAATCAATTAATAATATGCTCAATGTTACCCAATTAGAACCTTGTATGTAGGTCTGACTGCTTTAAAAGCCTAAATGTCTAGCAGCTGCATTTCTGTACATACATGTTACAGGATGATTATGCCCATTATTCCTCAAAACGTGTACAATGACCTAGAGCAGAGATCAGCAGGCTTTGTTTGCAAATGTCAGATAGTACATTGTTAGGCTTTTCTAGCCACGTGGTCTCTGTTGCAACTGCTCAGGTCTGCCTTTGTCACACAGAAGTAGCCAGAGACAACACGTCAAAGAATGGATGTGGTGGTGTGCCAATAAAACTTTATTTATGCAAATAGGTGGCAGGCTGGGTTTGGCCTGTGGGCTGTAGTTTGCCAACCCCTGATCTACAGCAGTGCCATTAAATAGGAAGACAATACAGACAACATATCCAAATTTGAATTTTCTTGTAGCTACCTTATAAAAAAGTTGTATTGAAGTTTTTAATATTTATTTACTTATTTATTTGGCTGCTCTAGGTCTTAGTTGCGGCACATGGGATCTTCGTTGCGGTACGCGGGATCTTCACTTGCAACGTGGGATCTAGTTCCCCAACCAGGGATCGAACCTGGGCCCCCTGCATTGGGAGCATGGAGTCTTAACCACTGGACCACCAGAGAAGTCCCTGTATTGAAATTTTAATAATTTTCATTTTGCCCACTAAATACAAGTACACAGATCGTTTCACTACATAACCAACATAATTATTGAGATAGTTTATATTATTTTTGTCATACTTAATGCTAGAAATCTGGTATGGATCTCACACATGCACCCAACTCAATTTTGATAGCTGTACAAAAGCTCAACAGCCATGTGTGGCCAGGGGTGCTCTAGTGGACAGTGCAGATCTAGACTCTGCCTGTCTCCTGGAGAGGACAGTGGAGACTAGAAAAATGGAACATTCTCTTCACATCAGACATCCTTGGGCTCTTTCTCCTGGCAAAGTCCCGTCTCAGGCAAGTTGCTTCTCTATACAGCTGTAGCTCTGACTCGTTAATTTGCTGAAAATCTATTTAGGTGATAATTCCTACTACATGCAGTTATAGAGATACAGCACTTGAGAAAAATTCTGAACCACATGGATCTGAAAATCTCACGGTGGAAGACAATAAGTAAATTGAATATTATCTAGATGAATGGGTAAGTGCTGTAGGTAAAATACAGGACAATGAAGGCATTTGGAACTAGGAACATGAGCAAAGAGACTGGGGCAGGGTGAAATCATAAGAGTGACATAACCATCTGGGTAACATTGGAAATGGATACCGTGGCTTGGTTTTTTGTTTGTTTTTAATGCCACTGCATTTTTAAACTATAAGGATTAGAAACAGAATGTCATGATTTCACAAAATCTCTGGAAAGGTTTCAAGTGCTTGTTAACTTCACCATGTCCCACTGGAGAGACACTAGAATCAAAGTCCCCAGCCAAGAGCAGAAGCACCATCTACTCCCAGAAAAAGAAAGAACAGTACCAATGGCCTAAAAATGAACTCAAGAATCTGGAAAAAGAGAAGCAGAATAAAAGAAGAAAGCACAGAATGAAATGTGAAGGGCAAAATGAACGATATAAAAGGGAGGCTAAAAACACATCTCTTGGGAATTCCCTGGCGGTCCAGTGGTTATGACTCTGTGGTTTCACTGCCAAGAGCCTGGGTTCAACTCCTGGTTGGGGAACCAAGATCCCACAAGCTGTGCGGTGAGTCCAAAACAAAAAACCGTACAAACCACATCTCTTAGAACTAATCGGATCGCAACCTCTGACAATTTTTTTTCAAGAAAAACAAAGCATGGGCAAATAAAGTTACAAATGAAAAAGCAGGCATAATTAGGGATGTTCTAGGGATTAAACACGAGAGGAGGGGAATGGTCTAAAATAAAATTTTAAAATCTGAATACTTCCATACTACTCAGTAGTCGAAAGTAATTTGAAGATAATAAAAGGGTGTTTTCAAACATTCACAAAAAGGAAACAAAAATCCCAAATTGTTTTACAGGCTAGTTTTATTAAATATTAACGAGATCATTAATTCTACGTGCAGAAAACAATTCCTTTTTCAGAGACATGCCAAGAGCAGAATCGTACAAATGAAAAAAGTAAACTATCATTAACAAACACAGGTGCAAAATTCTATTAAAAATTAGTTCCCTAAATAATGAGTAATGTGCATAATCAAGCACAACCAAGCTTTTTTTTTTTTTGCCGAGCCATGCAGCATGTGGGATCTTAGTTCCCGGACCAGGGATCGAACCCATGCCCCCTGCAGTGGAAGCATGGAGTCCTAACCACTGGACCGCCAGGGAAGTCCCACAACCAAGCTCATTTTATTCTAGGAATGCAATAATGTTTAAAAATTAATCCATTTTATAAAACCAGGAACTCTACTCAGTGCTCCGTGGTGACCTTAACGGGAAGGAAATCTAAAAAAGAGGGGATATATGTACACGTATAACTGATTCACTTTGCTGTACAGCAGGAACTAACACAACATTGTGAAGCAACTATACTCCAGTAAAAATTAAATATTTTTGTAGTTTTCAGTATACAAAAGTTAATCCATTTTACTATATTAATAGAAATGCAGAAAAATCATAATTCGTTGTCCTCAAATCCAAAACAATGACTATCATTAATGGACATAAAAATTTAATACATCAGAACTAGAAGGAACATGGCTACCTGGGGAAGATTGTGCATAAAAACACTTATTGCAATGTTAAATGAAAAATCTGAAATAGTAAAACAGCTCTCTTGTCAAGAAGACACGATACACAGAGTACCTTATTCTACACTGGACTGGAGGTCCTGGTGAATCATTTAAAAAGAAAAGAAAAAGGTAAAAATGACAGGACAAGAAAAAAGCTGAAGTATCATTATTTGCAGGTAAGATTTTGTAAGTAAAGATTCAAAGATTTCACAGATCAATAATTAAAATCTATGCTTGCACCTAACAAAGACACTAAGA
Organism: Physeter macrocephalus; assembly: GCF_002837175.3. Classification (NCBI taxonomy): domain Eukaryota; kingdom Metazoa; phylum Chordata; class Mammalia; order Artiodactyla; family Physeteridae; genus Physeter; species Physeter macrocephalus. The sequence goes on from NW_021146383.1 coordinate 8,834, forward strand.
AAAATGCTCAAAAATGAGTTTACTTCTATGTACCAGGAACAGTATTTTTTTTAAAGATACCATTTAAATCAGCATCAACATTACATGCAGAACAAGTCTAACAAAGGTTTTGTAAAACATGACGAAAACAGTAAAACATTATTAAAGGAAATTAATGGAGAGATACACCAAGACCGTGGATCGCAAAGTTCAATACCGTAAAGGATGTAGATCCACCCTCGAATTCATCTACAGGTTCAATGTAATTGCAGCTCATTCTTTGTACTTGAAATGCTGACTCTAATCCTAGTTTTTTACTTGCGAGAAACTCAATCCCATGGGCAACAGAATCCATCCATTTAATGAAAAATACCTTGAATGTCTAATAAGTGCTATACCCTCCCCCCTGTGGTTGCGATAAACGAATGAGAAATTAAAAGATCCCCTCGTTTAAAGCCTCATAGTTTAGGAAGCTTGGTGAGTCAGTAAAGAAAAAGCAGGGGATACAAGGGGACCCCCCCCACCCTGCGACCAAGGGCGGGGACTCTGGCCGGGACCCTGGGGGAGGGGCGTGGAGACCCCGGCCCGCGTCAGCTTCCAGCTGGTTCCTGCCGGTTCGAACCAGCCCCTCCCAGTCTCCGACCCGGTCAGCGCACTCACCATCTTCGCCCCGCTCCGGACTCTGCCGGGAGTCCTTCCCGCGGTCTCGCGGCCCCGCGACCTGGGCAGGTAAGAGCGATGGGGAAGATTTACCTCCGGCCGCGCGGGGTAGCGCACCAGCACCACTGCCGGCCGAGAACGAACCCTACATGGACTGGGAGCGTGCCCGGCCCCCGGCCCTGATTGGACGGTGTTCCGGACCTCGCGCTCTGATTGGATAGAATTGGGATTTCCCGCCCTCTGATTGGACGGTTGTCCAGGTACTCCCTCCCCATGGGGACTCTGACTGGGTAGTTTCCCGAGGCACGCACCCTGATTGCACAGCGCTTCGGGCACTACGTTTGGAGCCTCTGAGGATAGTGCTGCAGGCCCCGGCGCCCCTGATTGGGCAATTTGAGTGTCTGCACCGACACTGCGGGGAGATGGGCGGGGGCGGGGATCACGTGGAAGAGCCGGGCGGAAACGTGGCTTCTCAGCTTCTGCCCTGTCTTTGTCCGGCCTTCTACCCTGGACGCGGAACTACCTGCGCCGGATGTGGCCTCCGAGCGGAATTCGCTCCCGGCTGGTCGGACTTGGCGTCAGCCCGCAACTCGACGGTCCTTCTTCGTCCTCCTTTCTGGTCTCGGATGTCCTGACTCAGTTACCACGCGGAGTACCCCGTGTCTGGAGGCGGGACTGGACAGGACGCGGGAGACTGGTGACTTCCGGGTCAGGGGTGGACGTGGGGCTTTAGGGACCACGACCTCTAGTGTATCAGCACCTACACTGAAAATTGATATTATTGTGTCTGAGTTTTCAGGGAAACCGTATTTTTTCCACTTTGGTCTCGAAACCTGATTTTTTTTTTAAGTGCACTTAGATCTGATTCTGGTTTGCTTCTATAAGATTTCATTTCTATCCTTTTAGCGTATGATCAGGATTTTTCTTGTCAGTGTTCCCATTTATATTCTTCGTCCTTCCCTCCGTTTTTTTCTCTATTTTTTTTCGTTTGTTTGGCCGCGCGGCTTGAAGGATCTTAGTTCCTGGACCAGGGATGGAACCCATGCCCCCTGCAGTGGAAGCGCCCTGTCCTAACCACTGGACTGCCAAGGGAATTCCCTTCCCTCCGTTATTTTGTTTAAAATCTGTGCGGAGGCACCCCTACTCCCCCAGCTTCTGTTGCCATAGGTCTGCAGGGGTCCAACACCACCCTCCATTCTGCAGATCTAATACATCAATTAAAAAATCAGTGACATTTTCCCTGTAAGAAAACATCCCCTCCTCTCTCTCCCCACAGTCGGGCACCTCGTGTTCTACTCCTTGGTCTCAGTGTAAAGGTCTCTCTCTCTCTCTCACGTGACCTTTTGAGGAGCCCCTCCCCCCCGGAAGCATTATCTCTCCTTTAGTTAATTGCTCTAATAGGAATCTCTCTTGCATTTATACTTCTCATTTTCTGTGAGTTTATTTGGTGCTTATTGTCTGTCTCCCCGACGTAATTTCAGCACTATTGGAAAGAAGTCTATGGCCTTATTTCACAATCTTAGCTGCTAGAGACACTGCCATTATTATTATTATTATTACTAAATTTTCTCTGATCGATTTTAGGCAATGACTGCCGGGCCAGGCTGCTACTCATTGAAGGTGTTTGAGAGCAGTAAGTGAAGAGGAACTGATATAAGTAGGCCTTCCGACTGAAAGGAACAACCAAACCAAACAAATATGTCTATTTTCACCTCAATTATTTATCATTGCTTTAATCTGTTATAAGATCATGTCAGAATAGACAATGAGCCCTATAAAGGATAGGAATAAATATTGTGATTGGAGGTGATAGCATTGCTTTCTTGAGAAACTAAAGATGAAACAACTATAAAACTGTTAGAACTATTGGCAATTTAATAGTTACTGATTAAATATATATGATTTACATAATAAAATACATTATTGGACTAAAATTGCATTTTCTGGGAAACTATATATTAGATACTGCAGGATAGGCTTAATGCCATGTGCAGGATCCATATAAGAACATTTAAAAGTGTTTCCTGATGAAGTGACAAAGGTGTCACCTTCATGGATATATAAATAACATTGTCGGATTGAAGACTCCTCAGTTCAAAGATGCAGGTCTCTCTAAACCTAGCCATAAAATTTAGAGAAATTTCCAACCAAATTTGCATCAAGAAGTACTTTATGGGCTTCCCTGGTGGCGCAGTGGTTGCGCGTCCGCCTGCCGATGCAGGGGAACCGGGTTCGCGCCCCGGTATGGGAGGATCCCACATGCCGCGGAGCGGCTGGGCCCGTGAGCCATGGCCGCTGAGCCTGCGCCTCCGGAGCCTGTGCCCCGCAACGGGAGAGGCCACAGCAGAGGAAGGCCCGCATACCACAAAAAAAAAAAAAAAAAAAGAAGTACTTTATGCCTCATAATAAGATAATTGTAAAAGAATTTCTGAAAGTAGTGCAAGGCGTAGGTAGGCAAATGTAAATGAAGATTGAGGAAGAACTTCAGATCCCCAGTTAAAATAACGAATGAGTACAAATAATTGAAATGGCCCTCAGAAAGAAGGAATTATCTGACTCAAAATAACAATAGTGCCATTGTCGAGAAATCTTGGAATGAACATATATGCCCTTGAGAATCTATAAACAGACACAAGAATATAATAAAATACTGTATATGATGATTTATGGCAAGAGATGATTCAATCTCAGCCCTCTTTCTACTACATCCAGATAAATTCCAGATGGGATAAAGATTTAAACTTAAAAAAAGAGGGACTTCTCTGGCAGTCCAGTGGTTAAGACTCCATGCTTCCTCTGCAGGGGCACGGGTTCTATCCCTGGTTGGGGAGCTAAGATCCCGCATGCCACAGGACATCTAAGCCTTCGTGCTCTAAAGCCCGTGCGCTGCAACTAGAGAGCTTGTGTGCCACAAATACTGAGCTTGCATGCTCTGGAGCCCACGTGCCACAACTAGAGAGAAGCCCGTGCCACAACAAAGAGCCTGGGTGCTGCAATGAAAGATCCCGCATGCCACAAGGAAGATCCCATGTGCCGCAACGAAGACCCAATGCAACTAAAAAAAAAATACTAAAAGAAAACATTAGTAAGTATTTCTGTATACTTAGGCAGTGAAAGTCAGGACATCCAAAGAAACACCATAAATAGAATGATGACAAGATTTGAAAAAAATAAAAAAGTAAAAACGTCATAAATGATAAGATGAAAGACATAATAACTTGGAAATGTTTTCGATGCTGTCATAGCAAAAAATGCAATATCATTAATAGTTTTTTTTTTTTTTTTTTGGCTGCATTGGGTCTTCGTTGCTGCGCAGGGGGCTCTCTGCAGTTGAGGCGAGCGTGGGCCACTCTTCTTGTGGTGCACGGGCCTCTCATTGCGGTGGCTTTTGTTGCGGAGCACGGGCTCTAGGCACACGGGCCTCAGCAGTTGTGGCTGGTGGGCTCTAGAGCGCAGGCTCAGTAGTCGTGGCACACAGGCTTAGTTACTCCGCGGCATGTAGGATCCTCCTGGGCCAGGGCTCGAACCCGTGTTCCCTGCATTGGCAGGCGGACTCTTAACCACTGCGCCACCAGAGAAACCCTAATTAATAGTTTTTAAAGCGCTTATAAATCAGAAGCAAAATGTTAAAGTCCAAGAAAAATGTGCAAAGGCTGTGCACAGAAACTTACAAAATCATAAATTACAAAATGCCCTATAAAGATAACGAAAATAGATTAGTTCCTCAGGCCCAGGATGGATTGTAGGAATAGATACACTTACTAACCACTAAAATTACCATTTTGGTTTCCTTGAGGCGTATTGTTGGGGAAAGGTCAAAAAGATGCTTCTAGAACTGTTCCTTAAGATAGTAAGCCTGAAGCAACACCTCACTCATGGAGGAATTTCAGAAATTAGTATTGCCATCAATATACTGAGAGATGCAGGGACTTTTTTTTTTTAACTACCTTTCCTTTAATTTGAATGGTTGTTATAAAAGCTATGGAGGTTGAGTTTGGAATATCACAATCTTTTTTTTAAGGTTTTTAATATTATTGAATTATAGTTGATTTACAATATGTTAATTTCTGCTGTACAACAAAGTGATTCAGTTATACATATATATATATATATATATATATACATTCTTTTTCCTATTCTTTTCCATTACGGTTCATCACAGGATGCTGAGTACAGTTCCCTGTGCTAGACAGTAGGACCTTGTTTATTTTATCACTTATACATTATTATTGACTAAAGTCCTTTCAGGCTAGTGCTGGAGTTCCAACCTCAGCCACACGTATTTTAATTGGCAAACAACCTGATACCTTATGAACCACATACACCCAAATCTGGTCATATGATTTAAAACCTATTTGCAACAGAACCATCTCATCATCCTTCTGGGCAACACCTTGGACTGTTGGGAGCTTCTAGATTCAGCCACCCATAACTGAGGCTTTAATTGTGCCAGTTAAGTCCAATGATGGCAGTTTCAGAGAGGCTGCCATCACCTTTGCTAGCTGTGCACCTTGATTTGAAAGGTATTTGCACGTGAAGCTCCCAGGCCCACAATTGCCATCGAATTCTGCAAGTATCTCAGCCTCTATGGATCTACCACAGAGCCACAAAAATTGGATGCACATCAACCCAAATGGGTATCCACTGGGAAAGGATATCCCAGTGCCATATCACCCTGGGCAACATGGCCCTAGAACCAAGCTCTCAGGAAGCTGCAGGATTCATTTTAAAAGTATGTTTATGGGAATTCTCTGGCGGTCCAGTGGTTAGGGCTCCGTGCTTCCACTGCACGTGGCACGGGCTCGATCCCTGGTAGGGGAACTAATATCCCACATGCTCCATGGCGCGGCCGAAAAAATAAAAGTATGTCTAATAAAAAACTAATCTAGACTTAAAGAGAAACTTTATTCACAAAGATTGTTGCAACAGGGCTGAGGCTCGGATCTCAGCGATGTGTCAGCCTCTCCAGCCACAAAGAAAAGGGCTTTTCTCGACTGTGTGAGGAGGGGAGGAGGGAAGTTGGGCGAGTGAGGGCGGTGCGTGGACTGCGGGTCAGTGTGGCTGGACTGGACAGGGCTCCCTAGGTGGCCTATTCTCTGGAGAAGTTGACCAAGGGCTTGCTCTGAACCTCAGGGTTGCTCAGACGTGGGGGCGACCCAACGGTACCCCCCTCCTGTGGGGAGGGAGCCTGATGCTGTGGGGTAGAAATGGGACACAGCGAACTTGGTCAAGCCCAGATATGCGGGCGGGTCAGGAGGGCGGTAGGTGTCAAAGGTTACACGTCAAACCCGGCCGGATCCTGCCTTACAGGCGAACGTTTCTTTGTTCTTAAAGAAAGGGCACAGACCCATGGTGACCTTTGACCCCGGGTCGACCATTGACCCTGGAGGTCACCAGCCTCTCCCGGCCCATCTTGTCCAGTCCCGACTCTGGACGGGGTCTCTCCGCGGGATAACTGAGTCAGGACGTCCCGGTCCGGGTCCGCCTGCCCGGGAACAAGTTCTGCTGGGAGCCCACGCCCCGGGCTCGAAAACCGCACTTCTGCCCGGCTTAGGGACCTGACCGACGTCCCAGCTTATCACGGAGGCCTTAGGGACTTTAACACTGTCCAATCAAGGGAGACGGGGGCGGGGCCCGGGCAATAATCAGAAGCGCTAGGGTGGAGCCCGTGAAACTGGGCGGAGGGACGGGGAGGGTCTGAACAACTGTCCAATCAGAACCCGGAAGCTTGTCCTAGCACTATGCATTCAGAGTCCTCAATAGGGTGAGTGACTGGAGTACTGTCCAATCAGCGCCGGTTCCCGGAGAACAATCCAATCAAGGATTGCGGGGGCCGGTTCTGGAGTCCTTTTCTAAAGGGCACGGGGGGCGGGTCACGGAGTAGCATACACTCAGAAGGCCCGGTGGGGGGAGTGCTTGGAGCACCGTCCAATCAGAGGGTGGAGGCCCGGAGCTCCGTCCAGTCAGGGTCGGGGGTGGGTGCCCTCCCAGCCCTCCCAGCCCTCCCAGCCCTCCCAGCCCTCCCAGCCAGCTCAGGCATTGCTCTCGGCGGATCTCGGCGCGCCTGCGCATCTGCGGGGCGCGGACCCAGGTGTCCAGTCTCTGTGGCTCTCACCGGCCCAGATCGCGGGGCCGCGGGAGGACGCCCTGGATACCCAGAACCTGGGCGGAGATGGTGAGTGCGCGGGCCGGGGCCAGAGACCGGAAGGGGCTGATTAGGACCGGCTGGGAGCTGAGGCAGGCCTGGGTCTTCCGCGCCCGCTCCCCTGGATTCCGACCCGAGTCTCCACCTCGGCCGCGGGGTGGGGTCCCAGCGTCCTGTCTTTCCCGTCCTCTCGTGGGGGGCGGGGGAGCCCCGACCTGAGTATGCGTCCCTTGGGGGTCCCAGGGAGGACCGGGTGACCCGGGCAGTGGTCAGGGGCGAGGGTGAGGGAACCCGCCGTGACCTGACAGATAAAGTCAAACCCTTATTGGGCAAGGAGAGACTTTATTCCCATTACAAAACAAAATTCAACTGAGTACATTTTGAAGTTCTTACTGGCTGTATTCAACAATTCATGAATTTGGCAGCTTCCCATCCCGCATATCTATAAAAGTGGATTGTCTGTGTCCAGGTTACTCTACGGAGGGCAGGGGTCTGTCAGGCAGATCACTGTGCTGACCAGGTAATTCCTGACTGACTGGTTTCAGATTCCGTTTCTGGGAGAGGCTGAAACTGTAATTAAGTCTCTGTTTGGTGATTTGGGACTAAACATAACCGATTCCGTTTGGGGCTGTGGTCTTGTTTTTAATATTCCAAAGACTTGGAATAGGGACAGGGCTCGGATCCCACAAATGTGCCAGGGTCTCAGACTAAACAGAAAAGGGCTATGGGTGAGGAGGGTGAGAGAAAGGCTGTTTGACAGAATGGGGCATCCCTGTGGTCAGCGCATTCTCAGCCCGGGGTCGCGGAGCGGGTCCGGGGGGGAGGGTTTGCTCTGCAGCTCAGTGCTTCTCAGTGGGGGGCGAGGGGAGGGAGTGACGACCCAAAGTCAGGGGCCTGTGGGTAGACAGGAGCCTAAGTAAAGTTTGGGTAAGAAATGGGTAATTGTGAACACTGGGTCAAGCCAGTGTCAAATAAAAATCCAAACTTCCTAAAGGCAGACTTTCATTCAAATGATTTCCTGCAGGGGGAGAAGGGTCTGCTGCACGAGGCACAGGGGGCTCTGCAGGAAGGGGGACATCTGACCCCAAGATCTGCAAGCGTTTCAAGAGTTGGGCAGAGTTTCTTTTACACAGAGGCTTAAACAACACCAGGAAGGACCAGGTGAGATGCTCAGATAGCAGATCCCTGAGGCCAGCCTGTCCTTAGGGGTCTGTCTGCTGTCTGGGGTGAGGCCAGGTCAGGGGGAAGGAGAGGAGCTGAACCAAAGTTTGGCCAACAAACGTTTGTTCTGCTTGGTCAGTGGAGGGAACAGTTCCGCTAATCACTGATGAGGTGGAGATGGGGCTTTGAGGGGACTGCGTCTGGCCTTGTCCTGGATAAACAAAGGGCCTCCGTGTGAGTCTTATCTGCGTCAGGTGGGGCACGGGGGCGGTTTCCTGCAGCCTGCCGTTTTCCAGAAGAGCAAAGGGTGGGGGGTCCTTTCACCTTCCATCGAAGTTTCCAGGAGCACAGGGCTTAGGGAGGGTTCAGCATTGTCCCCTGACACCTGTGAGCTGCCTCCTCTGGGTCCAGCTCAGCACTAATAGCTTCCTTTCCCTCATCCAGCTTCCGGTTTCAGCAAGTGTAAAATTCTGTATTCTTTCTGCCTGGTTTCTTCTCCTTAGTGAGGGTAGTAAGCATCTCAGGTCTTTGCCCTTTCCTGCTGACTTGTATTATTCTGGGCCTTTGGGCCTTAACCAGAGATGCTTCTGAGGAGAAGTGTCTCAGTACAGAAAATGTTTTCTCTTCCATTAGAATTGCAGGAAATACAGGCAGTCCCACCCCTTCATGTGAAATGGGTGGAGAGATGGATTAAAAAGATTCAGAGAAATTGTAATGACTCTTCCATGCAAGGTGCAGAGTTCTGACACGGTCTGAATCTGGTTCACTAACTGTTATTACCTGGACAACAGAGATGAATGGAAATTCTGTGGAATGTGACCAGTGCTACTGAGACTTGCTCACTTCTGATTAGATGAGTTACAGCTTGTCATCATGAGGTTATTAGTGAACTGATGCCTGTCTTCTGAAAGTGCTGAGCAGTAAGCAGTTACTCAAACCATAAAAGTGCCCTAGAATTTCCCTCTCCTACATTATCCATGAACACAGGAGGAAGTAGTGATCCTGCAGGTTCTCATTTACACACTGAGACAGGGGTCTTCGTCTCCTGTAAATGACCCACGGTGCTTGAAGCAGGTGCATCATCTGGGGCGGGGACAAGCTGAGCCTGTGAGGGAGGTAAAGGAAGGTGCCCTGGGGTCTTACCCCACCTCTCCCCCCTCCCCATTGCAGGTGGCCTCCAGACCATAGAACCACCACAGAAGGAGGTGTTTATGGCATGAGCGTGGGGGAGGGGATCCACCTGCAGAAGGGCTGGGGGTGGTTTGTCAGCTGAGGTTGTGTTGCCCTCAGCTGTTTCCTGACCTTTGATTTTGGTCTCATCCAAGGAGTTGGTGCATTGAGCGTGATGTGTGCACCCTGAGTGAGTCTGTGAAGGTTTCACAGACATAATTTAGGACTTAAAGAAAATTAGTTTTTGTAGCAATTAGTCTTAAAGGTCTAATATTTAAATTTTTTACCTTTTTTTTTTTTTGGCCGCACCATGGAACATGTGGGGGTCCAGCTCAGCACTAATAGCTTCCCCTGATCCAGCTTCCGGTTTCAGCAAGTGTAAAATTCTGTATTCTTTCTGCCTGGTATCTTCTCCTTAGTGAGGGTAGTAAGCATCTCAGGTCTTTGCCCTTTCCTGCTGACTTGTATTATTCTGGGCCTTTGGGCCTTAACCAGAGATGCTTCTGAGGAGAAGTGTCTCAGTACAGAAAATGTTTTCTCTTCCATTAGAATTGCAGGAAATACAGGCAGTCCCACCCCTTCATGTGAAATGGGTGGAGAGATGGATTAAAAAGATTCAGAGAAATTGTAATGACTCTTCCATGCAAGGTGCAGAGTTCTGACACGGTCTGAATCTGGTTCACTAACTGTTATTACCTGGACAACAGAGATGAATGGAAATTCTGTGGAATGTGACCAGTGCTACTGAGACTTGCTCACTTCTGATTAGATGAGTTACAGCTTGTCATCATGAGGTTATTAGTGAACTGATGCCTGTCTTCTGAAAGTGCTGAGCAGTAAGCAGTTACTCAAACCATAAAAGTGCCCTAGAATTTCCCTCTCCTACATTATCCATGAACACAGGAGGAAGTAGTGATCCTGCAGGTTCTCATTTACACACTGAGACAGGGGTCTTCGTCTCCTGTAAATGACCCACGGTGCTTGAAGCAGGTGCATCATCTGGGGCGGGGACAAGCTGAGCCTGTGAGGGAGGTAAAGGAAGGTGCCCTGGGGTCTTACCCCACCTCTCCCCCCTCCCCATTGCAGGTGGCCTCCAGACCATAGAACCACCACAGAAGGAGGTGTTTATGGCATGAGCGTGGGGGAGGGGATCCACCTGCAGAAGGGCTGGGGGTGGTTTGTCAGCTGAGGTTGTGTTGCCCTCAGCTGTTTCCTGACCTTTGATTTTGGTCTCATCCAAGGAGTTGGTGCATTGAGCGTGATGTGTGCACCCTGAGTGAGTCTGTGAAGGTTTCACAGACATAATTTAGGACTTAAAGAAAATTAGTTTTTGTAGCAATTAGTCTTAAAGGTCTAATATTTAAATTTTTTACCTTTTTTTTTTTTTGGCCGCACCATGGAACATGTGGGATCTTAGTTCCCCAGCCAGGGATCGAACCCTCACCGCCTGCATTGGAAGCATGGAGTCTTAATCACTGGACTGCCATGGAAGTCCAGTTTTTAGTTTTCAATTGCTTGTTTCTAGTGATTCAGAATACACCAACATTTATTTTTATGAGTTTGTATACTGGAAACTTACTAAAAATCTGATTTTGTGATTATGTTCGTATTCTTTTGGGGCGTGACATACACAAACATTTGAGCAATGAATAAAGGTAAATGTTTTCTTCTATTACAATATTTTTTTCCTGGTGAAACTTACTCTATTAGTTTCCCCTATTAACAATTTTTTAAAATCAAGCATGTACTACAGGTCAGCGTTAGAGAGATTTCTGTGTCTATTATTATTGAGAGATCAGGGTGATAAATACATTTGAATGCTTGAAAAGATTCTATGAAAAGAAACAAAACTTGAAATGTTTTATGACAAACCATTTAGAAGACCTCAGTTATTAAACAACTAAAAACACAACACAGATTTCCTTGGTGGTCCAGCAGTTAACACTCTGTGCTTCCAATGCTGGGTACGTGGATTCAATCTCTGGTCGGGGAACTAAGATCCCACATGCCACGCGGTGCAGCCAAAATATATAAATAAATTAATTAAAAGTAAAAAAAGTAATAAAAACACAGAACAGAAGATAAACGGGCATTTACCAACCTCATTGTCTCCAGCACGTGACATGTGACATATTAAGGCATCTTTTGCTCCCATCCTGGTATATGCAGGTTAAGAGACAGGCTTTAAATAGGAACCAGCACTTCTGCTCAAATGCATTGGGCAGATTTGTTTTTTATAGTCTCCCATTCCACACACCCTGAAAGCTCTCACGATGAAGCACTTCTTGACCCAGAGCAACCCAGTGGTGTACACACATATCTGTTTAGTAAAGAGGAGCAGTTCCCCGTTGAACAATAGGAAAGAATGACAAGAAGATTATGTAAAAAAGTTCCAAGACTGGTATTTCAGTTGCTCTCAAGGAATTTATGCTTCAGTGATAAGGAGATAGACGAGATGAAGAAAGACTTAACTAAAGATGAGATTCTATTAATATGGATCCTGCGGGGGAATAATTGTTCATTGGTATTTTGCTCCATTGGGATGAGAGTTTGAAAAGCACTTCATACGCCTTAAAAAACAAAAATCACATCCACTAGAATAAGATCATTTAACTTAATACTGATTATTTATTATTTCCCGTATTTGTCCATTTTCAAAGCTCAACAGGCTCCATAAAGTACATAGAAGAGTGACCTCGTTCACCTGTTATTAAGGCAGGTGTGTGAAAATAGTGTACTAGAGCTACATCTTTCATGAACTGTCAGCTTGCAATATTTATTTATTTATTTATTTATTTATTTATGGCTGCGTTGGGTCTAGAGAGTAGGCTCAGTAGTTGTGGCGCATGGGCTTAGTTGCTCCGTGACATGTGGGATCTTCCCGGACGAGGGCTCAAACCCGTGTCCCCTGCATTGGCAGGTGGATTCTTAACCACTGCACCACCAGGGAAGTCCCTTGCAACATTTTTTAACCCAAGAAACATACCCTAAAATTGTGTTTTGCACAAAGCCCCTCCATACCACAAAAGAGTCATGAAGCATTTTGGGTTTTTTTTGTTTTTATTTTTTTAAATTAATTAATTAATTTTTGACTGCCTTGGGTCTTTGCTGCTGCGCGCGGGCTTTCTCTAGTTGCGGCGAGCGGGGGCTACTCTTCGTTGCGGTGCGCAGGCTTCTCATTGCGGTGCCTTCTCTTGTTGCGGAGCACGGGCTCTAGGTGCACAGGCTTCAGGAGTTGTGGCACACGGGCTCAGCAGTTGTGACTTGCAGGCTCTAGAGAGCAGGCCCAGTAGTTGTGGCGCACGGGCTTAGTTGCCCCGCAGCATGTGGGATCTTCCCGGACCAGGGCTCGAACCCATGTCCCCTGCTTTGGCAGGCGGATTCTTAAGCACTGCGCCACCAGGGAAGTCCCTCATGAAGCATTTTGAACCCAGTTTCCTTTTTTCTTTTAAAGATTTATTTATTACTTATTTATTTATTTTATTTATTTTTGGTTGCGTCAGGTCTTAGTTGCGGCATGCGGGATCTTTCGTTGTGGCTCTCGGGCTCTTCGTTGTGGTGCTCGGGCTCCTCTCTAGTTGTGACGCACAGGCTCTAGGGCGCATGGGCTCTGTAGTTTGTGGCACGTGGGCTCTAGTTGAGGCGCATGAGCTTAGTAGTTGTGGCTCGTGGGCTCTAGAGAGCAGGCTCAGTAGTTGTGGCGCATGGGCTTAGTTGCCCCGTGGCACGTGGGATCTTAGTTCCCTGGCCAGAGATCGAACCCTTGTCCCCTGCATTGTAAGGTGGATTCTTTACCACTAGACCACCAGGGAAGATCCCCTGTTTCCTTTTGAAAAGACGCTCTTTCCTTGCTTTCAAGTCTGAGGGCAAATCATCACATTTAGGTCCAGTTGTGTTTAAAGACTTACGAGATGATAGAAGATATATGTTGGTCTCTGCCCCTGGCTCCTGACACCCCTCTAATCTCCTGGGTCATAGAAGTGCCTTTTGTTCTAATTCGGTGACTCTGAGCTCATGGATGCCTCCTGGATGAGGTCAGGTCACTGTAAAGACAAGTCACAATAAGAAGCTTGGAACTGTCAGCCCCACCCCCCATTCTCTTAAGGGAGAAGGGCTGAAAATGGACTTAATGACCATTCCTGCCTCTGTGATGAAACTTCCACAAAATCCCAGTTGTTTGGAGTTCGGAGAGCTTTTGGGTTGGTGACCAGGGGGAGGTGTGGGGAGGGTGATGCCCAGAGAGGGCATGGAAGCTCCATGCCGCTTCCCACATTCCTCATCCTACTCGTCCCTTCATCAGGATGTTCGTCTGTATCCTTTATCGCATCCTTTATTAAACTGGTGAACGTGGGTAAGCGCTTCCCTGAGTTTTGTGAGCCACTCTGGCAAATAAATGGAATCCCAGGAGAAGGGGTCATGGGAACCTGCGATCCATAGCTGGTAGGTCAGAAGAAGCACAGGTGACAGCCTGGTGTTGAGACTGGCATCTGAAGTGTGTGTGTGTTCGGGGGTTGGGGTCAGTCTTGAGGGACTGAGCCCTTAACCTGTGGGATCTCTCCAGGTAGAGTGTGTCAGAACTGAATGAAAGTGTGGGAAACCCAGTTGGAGTCACAGAGAATTGCCTGGTGTGGAGAGAAACCATCATACACTGGAGACCAGCAGTGTCTGAAGTGAAGTGTTCTCTGTGAAGGTAAAGAGACACACAGGGAAGAAACACACAGTAGGGAAAACTGTTTTTTTCCCCCAGCACAGAAGAAGGAAAAACTACTTTTCCCTCTACAAGGCTTCACCACATCATCAATCCAGCCCATCCCCGGGGAGGTTCTCCTTGCTGACTCCGTGTATCTGCCAGCTCTCGATTCTGGGCTTTTGAAGGTGGTTCTTTTTGTTTTTTTTCTTACTTGATGGGGCGGTGATAGGAGTTTCAACAAGGATAAGGCTTATGGATGGTGCAGGGTAATGGGCTGACTCTTCTCCAGGAACTGTCCTTGGCGGATACAGACAATACCTAGGTGGTGGCGGTTCCTAAATGAGCCTGGCTGACCTGCTCTGCTTTAAGCTGGCACGTGGAGGAGTCTGGGGCCATGTTTCTATTCAGGAAACCTCTATTATTAAGGTGGCTTTGGGATCACCATTTTCACTCTGTTGTATTGAAAGGAGACCAGGGACTTCCCTGTTTGGCACAGTGGTTAAGAATCCACCTGCCAATGCAGGGGACACGGGTTCGAGCCCTGGGCCGGGAAGATCCCACATGCCGTGGAGCAACTAAGCCTGTGGGCCCCAACTACTGAGCCTGCACTCAAGAGCCCGAGAGCCACAACTACTGAGTCCACATGCCACAACTACTGAAACCTGCGTGCCTAGAGCCTGTGCTCTGCAACAAGAGAAGCCACCACAGTGAGAAGCCCGTGCACCACAATGAAGAGTAGCCCCCGCTTGCTGCAACTAGAGGAAGCCCACGCGCAGCAACGAAGACCCAACGCAGCCAAAAATAAATAAATAAAATAAATAAATTTATTTAAAAAAAAACACCAGAGTTACAGATGTAGAAAACAAACTTATGGTTACCAGGAGGTAAGGGGAGGGAGGGATAAATTGGGAGATTGGGATTGACATATACACACTACTATAGATAAAATAGATAGCTAGTAAGGACCTACTGTATAGCACAGGGAACTCTACTCAATCCTCTGTAATGGCCTATATGGGAAAAGAATCTAAAAAAAGAGTGGATATATGTATATGTATAACTGATTCACTTTTCTTTACACCTGAAACTAACACAACAATATAAATCAACTATACTCCAATCAAAATTTTAAAAAGAAAAATTTTTTTTTCCTTGTGATGAGAACTGTCAGGATTTACTCTCTTAGCTTTCATGTATAACATACAGCAGTGTTAATTATATTAATCATGTTGTACATTGCGTCCTAGTGCTTATTTAACTTGTAACTGGAAGTTTGTACCTTTTGACCACCTTATCCACTTTCCACTCCCCCAACCCCTTGCCTCTGGTAACCACAAATCTGGTCTCTTTTTCTATGAGTTTCTTTGTTTCTTGAAGTATAATTGACCTACAGCACTATGTTAGTTCCAGTGCACAAAATAGTGATTCACTATTTCTGTACATTACAAAATGATCACCACTGTAAGTCTAGTTACCAACTGTCACCATGCAAAGATATTATATTATTATTGATTATATTCCCTACACTGTACATTTTATCCCAGTGACTTATTTATTTTATAACTTATAAAGGAAGTTGTTACCTTTTTTTAAATTGAATTTATTTATTTATTTTTGGCTGCATTGTGTCTTCGTTGTAGCACGCGGGCTTTCTCTAATTGTGGTGAGCGGGGGCTACTCTTCGTTGCGGTGCGCAGGCTTCTCATTGCGGTGGCTTCTCTTGTTGCGGAGCACGGGCTCTAGGTACGCGGGCTTCAGTAGTTGTGGCTCGCGGGCTCTAGAGTGCAGGCTCGGTAGTTGTGGCACATGGGCTTAGTTGGTCCGTGGCATGTGGGATCTTCCCAGACTAGGGCTCGAATCCATGTCCCCTGCATTGGCAGGCAGATTCTTAACCACTGTGCCACCAGGGAAGCCTGGAAGCTGTTATTCTTAATCTCCCTCAACTATTTCAGTCATCCTCTCAACCCCTTCCCCTCTGGCAACTGCTATTTGTTTGTGCATCTGTGACTCTGTTTTGTTATCTTTGTGCATTTGTTTTGTTTTTTAGATTCCACATGTAAGTGAAATCATATGGTTTATGTCACAAATGGCAAGATTTTATTATTTTTTATGGCTGAGTAATAGTCTATTATATATATATCTCCATATCCATTCATCTATCAGTGGACACTTAGGTGGCTTCCATATCTTGGCTATTCTAAATAATGCTTCAGTGAACATAGAGGTACCTGTATCTTTTCAAATTAGTGTTTCTTGTTTTCTTTGGAAAAATACTCAGAAGTGGATTGCTGGATTGTGAGATAGTTCTATTTTTAATTAAAAAACATTTTTTTAATTGGAGTATAGCTGATTTGCAATGTTG
>NW_021146384.1:0-16564 GCF_002837175.3 Physeter macrocephalus
TGCCCTGTTTTGAAAGTATCATTAATTTAATCGTCATGGCACCTTGTATTTTTTCAGTGGAGGCAACGTATTTTTAGGGAGGTGGGGTGGTAGGGGGTTAGGAAGGGAGCTGGTGTTTTTGTTTTTTTTTTTTTTTTTCAGAAAATAAAAGTAAAAATGTTTTGTATTAGTAATTTGTTTTCTTTTAATACAGCCTTTAGGTCCTTTTGGAGTCTTCTAGATGTTTGGAGTCTTATTTGAGGACCTCACAGGCCTGGCACAGCCATTTTTAAGTGTAGGACATTCTGCATAAAGTAGAATTTATCCTGGATTATTATCTTGATTGTGTATTTTAGTTGCAGCTTAGTGTTTTAGTTACTACCCAGATATGTTCCTTATTACAAACAAGTAATGGTTGAGAATTTATTTGCAAAAATGACTATGATGAAAGTGTTCCTGAGCGCTCTGTACTTTTTTTTTTTTTTTTTTTTTTTTTTTTTCGGTACGCGGGCCTCTCACTGTTGTGGTCTCTCCCGTTGCGGAGCACAGGCTCCGGACGCGCAGGCTCAGCGGCCGTGGCTCACGGGCCTAGCCGCTCCGCGGCATGTGGGATCTTCCCGGACCGGGGCACGAACCCGCGTCCCCTGCATCGGCAGGCGGACTCTCAACCACTGCGCCACCAGGGAAGCCCTGCTCTGTACTTTTTATCGTAGTGGATTACCCAGTTACGTTGTTTCTCCGGTCAGAAAATTGGTTGTTCTTCATACACAGGAACGATTTCTCATTCAGCTCTTCCCTATCAATCCCCCTCCTTTTGCCTCATCTCCCCCTTGATACTTACTTTGAGAGTAACACAAGGTTTGGGGAGGGATTCCTAAATTAAGACAGTACATTAATTTGTCATTGTGGGAAATTTTAAACAAGTTGACCATGTTATTTAAGTCATTTCTCAAGCTAAGAAGGATAAGCTAATCATTTTTTTAAATGATTTTATACCCAGTGATTTTGATTTACAGTCTTTAAGTGAGGTGGTCTTTTAAAAACTTCTTGTATTCCGAACTGGGAGAGTTAACTTGCTCTGGAGCAGCCCCTGTGAGGCTTGCTTGGTAATTGATTCCCCTGTCGACGTGAGTCTCCCACACGCCCTTCACAGTGCCCTCTGGCTCCTGATTCTCCTCGCGGAGCATCAGCCTCTTCCCTTGTGATGGAGGAAAACTGCAGCAGCCAGCACAGCTCTGGACTGATTAAAACTTGGAGTTTATTAGAGTGGTGCCTGGGGCTGTTGTATTTAATAGGTTTTCTTTCCTTCATTAGCAGTTCGGGATTCCTTGCAGATATGCAAGAAAGAAAATAAATCTTCGAAAAGGATGCTTTCAGAGTAACTATTTGGATTTCGACTCATTCCCACTAACCTAAAATATACTACTTCCATTTCTTTTAGGGAAGATCATTAAAGGAGCTAAGTATCGAATGGGTGTATCATGCAGTTAAAATCAGTCAGTGCAGTGGTCCCCCCCTGTGTGGTAGAAGGCTGTGCTGCTTTGCTCCAGGTAACTAGTTTCCACTGTTAAGCTGGCCTCTTTCCAAAGAACTGAGTACTTTCTTTGAAAAGGAGTAAGAGCCCCTGCTTTTTAAGGGGGGCTCTGTGACATTTCTCCTGATTATTGAATAGCCATTGGAAACTAACATCAAACAAGTTTAATGCTATAACTAATTCATGATACTGAGTAAATATTTTTATCAGGTATAACAGGCTTATGAATAGTTGAAAATTAATTTTAGATCCTGGAAAGTAAAAACTACACCCAAAATAACTCACTGTCTTTTAAATTTCTTAAAATTTTTTTAAGCAGTTTTGTGTGTTCTTCGCAAGGCAAAAATACTCCTAAGTTAGCCTGTAATAGTCATCTTTTAAATATAGTGTTGCCCTTTAAGAAAGAAGAGAACTGGAGGAGAAACACGCACAAACCAGCACTTAGAAATAAGCCCTTTAGAATCAGGTCTGTGTGTGTATATGTGCACCAAATGTAATTTCATAGTTAATTTTAAAATAGGCTCTCCCATTCTTTATACATTGCTTCCTCCTTAGAAATATGTTGGGTTTTGATGGCAGCATGGTAGTGAATTCTCTGAGTGTACTCCTAATCCGTCGTTACTGTTCTGTGGCTGCACTGAAGAAGGTAAACACAGTTTCCAAGCCCGGTGACAGGAATTCAGGGAGGCTCTTATAGTGATTTATGACAGGGCTACCTCATTTATTCTGATTACATAATTTCTTTCTGATCTTTCATTGCTAATTGTTTGCTGTTATAAACTGGATATCCTTATGTGTACCTGTGTAGTTGTCTGATTATTTCCTTAGGATAAACCATTAGAAGTACAATTGCTGAGTCAAAACACATTTTTAAGGCTTTTGATGACTACCAGCATCTTCATAAGCCATCTCTTAGGGTGGTTTGCTTCTGTGTGAGGGAACCTCATTCATTTGATGTCGATTTTTAGTATTTTTAGGGATTCTGCTGTTTTCTGCTTTCTCTCCTCCTATCCCCAAATCTGGGTAGTATTGTTGTCAAAGCAAAAAACCTAAACAAATTTTATTATAAACCTATCATTCCTTTTCTACTGTTTAAACCAGACCATTAAGAGAAACACTGAAATCCTCCGAAGTGGCCCTTCTGTGTCTAGACCTTATGTCTGTTGAGAAAAATCTCTTCTTAACCTTGCCCTATCAAATGACTTGGGGATTCCGGTTGTGCGTGTAGTGTTAGTGATGTCCTTCGCCTGCTAAACAAGCAACAACGTGGCAGGGTGGCGATTCAGGAGAGTACTCAGCGCCTGAAATAGCTGTGCTAAGCTGCCCTTAGATTAGAGGTTGATGGCCTCGATAATATGCATTAAGTCTTAGTTTTATGGCATGGTTTTGTCATTAAATGTACTTACATAGCCTTTAAAATGTATTTTAATGGGGATATGGTATGTCTTTAAGGTTTTTGAAATATGTAACCTAAGATAATGTTCATAATTCAGTATTTCCCCCCATTACGGACAACTCTCCCTTGGTGTACTCCTATACTGTCCTTGTCCCTACAGATTTAATCTGTATTAGCTAATGGTTAGTTTTGAAGTGTTAGGCACATGTTAATATATCTGCTAAGGAACGATGTAGAGAAGATGCAACATTTATTTGCAATGATGAAAGAAGTTTTGATATAGTGTGCCCATTTATCTTATATAAGGCTTATATAAATGTATTAAGGCTATAAATTGACTTTGATTTCATCCGGTGTATTTCATATATGTGACATTTTAAAAAATATATTGTGTGTGGATGAAAGATTCCTGCTAGAATTTAAGCTTCATGAGGGTAGCACCCATGTCTGTTTTCTTCACTGGTCCATCCTAAGTACAATGCCCACCCCATATGTTAGAGATACTTCACTGATACTTGTTTAATGAGTAACTAATTGATGTGGCCTGTTAAATTGTCCCAAATAAAGAAAAGCAGTACTTTATTTGTGAATTATGAACATGGTTCTATAGAAACATTTGCTGAAACTGAATTGGCATAAGATAATATTATTTTGGATTTGTGTGTTTGTGAAAGATAATGATTCTCTTCAGATTCAGCAGGTACTGTAGAGGGTTTTTTTTAATATATTTATTTATTTATTTTTGACTGTGTTGGGTCTTTGTTGCTGCACGAGGGCTTTCTCTAGTTGCAGAGAGCCGGGGCTACGCTTCGTTGCAGTGTGCGGGCTTCTCATTGCGGTGGCTTCTCTTGTTGCGGACCGCGGGCTCTAGGTGCGCGGGCTCGGTGGTTATGGCACACAAGCTCAGTAGTTGTGGCATAGGGCTCAGTAGTTGTGGCTTGCAGGCTGTAGAGCGCAGGCTCAGCAGTTGTGGCCCATGGGCTTAGTTGCTCCGCGGCATGTGAGATCTTCCCAGACCAGGGCTCGAACCCATGTCCCCTGCATTGGCAGGCAGATTCTTAACCACTGCGCCACCAGGGAAGCCTGTAGAGTTTTTTTATTCGGGTGCTGTTTCAGATTTTTTTTTCTAAATGAGGTAGAATATAGAAAATGGCATCTAAAGGATAGTTAGCTGCATCAAAAAATATGCATTTTGCTTTTACTGAGTGAATACAGAATTTGCATAATCAAAATCTTCTAAGCCCTATGCTAGGTATTCAAATAAAACCTTCCAGAAAATTATGTATAAAGAGGCACTCTTTTTTTTCAAGTAGTGACAATAGAGGTAGCAGATGAAAGGAGGAAATTACCAAAAGCTCCAAAGATTGGGGTCACAGGGTGTCTGGCGGTATTATTAGTTAGTAGAATCCATATTGTAGTTAATGTGTAAGCTGTGAGTCTGGAAGCCAGTTTACTATCAGTTGGGTACCAATTATAATAAAGAGCATCTTGGTCTTGGCTTTAGTGTCTAAAATGAGTGTGTGTATAGAAAACAGCTTCTTGTTGAAAACATCTAGGTTTTAAAATCCTCCTTGTTGCTTGAAACTCAGAGTTAAAAGGTAAAAATTTGTGTACATAATTTTAAAATTTTGTCTCTGATCACATAAAGATTGTAGATTAATGTAGTACATACTGTAGTAGTAATAGTCCAGTTTTGTTCTGCTATAAAGTGGAGGGGAGGCGTCTAATCCACAGGTGGAAAAAACAAGCAAGGCCTATGTGGGTAAAGGTAAACAGTTAAATACATCTTTATGTAATAAACACAGGACTTTAGTTCTGGGCAGGAAGAATGAGGGAAGGTAGAGAATGAGGGGAAGGGGAAGGAACAAGTAGTAAAAGATGAAAAAGGTGCAGAAAAATACAGGTAATAGGTGTTTTTTTTAGAAAATTAGGCAAATAGGTTTCAGAGAACAGCTACCTCTTGTGGCTGCTTTGAGACGTGTAATTTAACTGCTGACCAAGCAGCAGCGTGGTGGCAGGATGGTGATTCAGGAGAGAACTCAGCATATTTTAGTGGTCTAAGATATGGGTATCCAATCAGAATTAGTCAGTTTCTTGACTGTGGGATGCCAGGACTGCGTCACCGTGAAACTCAATGTCGAATGTGACGTTTCCTGCCTCCTGAGCATTGGCTACCAGGGCCCTCATCTGAACCTTCTCCGAGAGTTAGAAGGGGGCGGCAGAATTTGCCTGACTGCCATCGGCCGCTGCGCCCCAGGCTGTGTGCGCAGAGCAGAAAGGTTATCGTTGTCAGCATTGCGGCATTTGGAGTGTTGAGAGAGGCTTTTCCCGTCACTGTCCCCTTCCCTGTCACCAGCCCCTACTGGTCTGTAGATTGAGGGAGGTTGTGAGGCTGAGAGATGGGCACCTTGCTCTGTGTCCAGAGGCTTCCTGAAGGTGGGAGGCTGCTGCATTATCGGCCCATGCCAGCAGGATGAGAAGGGGCAGTGTGGTGTGCTTGGGAAGGACATAGGGCTGACTTCCTACCCAGTGCCAGTCTTGTTGCTTCATGGTGGGTGTGGAAGGACACTGGTGGGCTCCATTGGCTTGGTGTCAAGGAGCATGGGGACCAGAGGAAGGAAGGACACCTAGTGCTGCCTGCAAGGTTCCCAGGCCAAGTTAGGCCAAAAGGAGATTGGGGGATGGACTGCTGGTGGGCCGAGTACAGGGGTTCTCAGTGTCGGGGCTCTTGGGGAGATGGAGCACCACCCCAGGGAGGCCCGCACACCATTTACACTGACTCATAACATTCTCCAAGGCCGCCAATATATGTAACACATGGCCAGGTGGACCCACAGCTAGACCTGGACCATTTACATAAGACTGCTTCTCTCCCAGTCCTCGTGCCCAGAGAGCCCTAAAAGGAAGGGAAGGAAAAAAAGGCGAAAGAGCAGACCAAGTCCCCTCAGTGTGTTCACGAGACTGAATTTGAACAGCTGCAAGGATAGGAGAGGCAGGACTCGGTGGAGCACAGCTGAAAAGCAGTGCCAGGGAGGACCAGCAGACAGAGCTGAGGTCTGCACCGTCTCTGAATGGAGATTTCTGAAAAGCTCCATTAATGCCTTCTGCAGAGTCTCGGTGGACGGGGCTTCATCCCAGCTAGTTGACCGGCTGAGGAGCCAGGCTAATATTGAAGGTCTCTGCATTGAAGAATTGAGAACTGACAGGACCTTTTTTTCCTACAAAGAATATAATTTGTTGTACTCTGAAGTGCTTTGGACCCAACTTGACTAAATATCTTTAGAAAATTGGGAAAGCCAATCTAGAGAAGGCAGTGTTTTGATTCACATGACGTTATCTCCTCAGACTGATGAATGTCCAGTACTTGTGGTTCATGAAGAAAGAAAAAGCAGTTGAACTGAAAGATTAACTTTTAAAGTTCTGCTGTGAAATGTCTTAAATTTCAGGAAGAATCTTCTTTGGACAATTTAGTTTAATGTCAGAACTTGTCTTCTAATTAAGAGTATTTTAGTGACTTTGTATCCAACACAGCTTAATGATTTAAAATATCCTTTGGGGGGACTTCCCTGGCAGTCCAGTGGTTAAGACTCCACACTCCCACTGCAGGGGGCGCGGGTTCGATCCCTGGTCAGGGAACTAAGATCCCGCGTGCCAACCTGCGTGCCAAGCTGTGCAGCCAAGAAAAAAAACAAAAGTCCTTTGGGTATTTTTCATCTAAGATTTTTTTTTCCCTGGTAGATGAGGAAGGGCTTAGCTACTGAGTTTACAGCTGGCAGTGCTTTCCCAGTTTTTAGTTGTTCCCTGTGATGCTGCGAGGCTGCCTCATCCCTCTTGTGGGAGAGGCACCTGGAGAGCCTCGGCTTGCCCTGAAGGAGGCCGGGAACTTTTCACCACCCCACCCCTGCCCTGGGCGCGGTGTGTAATGTGTAGAATGGTGGCTGTGGAGTGAGTGTGGCCCGCCATCCCCAGGAGGTGCCCGGCTCGCTATCACTGGGCATTCGCTTTGTTAGCAGGCACCGTCCGGCAGGCCATCCTCTGATCGGTGGCATTGGTGAGGATGACAGTTGGAGCACTGCTGACCTGGGGACAAACCAAAGGTGGTTGACCCGTGTCGTATTGGAACTTGTTGACTTTCTGATGAAAGAATTTACCCAAAGCTCCATGTATTTATTTATTTATTTATTTATTTTTTTCAGCGACATGAAGTTAGGTTATTGACTTCAGATATTTCTTTATCTTACTCTGGAGCTTGTAAGTTTTCCATCGTTTAAAATGTTATACTGTTTTTCAAGCACGTGGCTCTGTTTTTTAAAAATTTATTTATTTATTTGGTTGCACTAGGTGTTAGTTGTGGCAGATGGGCTCTTTAGTTGTGGCACGCGGGCTTCTTAGTTGTGGCTTGCATGTGGGATCTAGTTCCCTGGCCAGGGATCGAACCCAGGCCCCCTGCATCGGGAGTGCGGAATCTTAACCACTAGATAAGTCCCAAACCTGTGCATTTTAATGCCAGGGATACAAAGATGAATACAGCGCAGGTCCTGATCTTCAGTGTTTTCCAAAGAGTAGAACCTGTGTTGCTGGTGGTATGGGGGTGGCTTTAGATGGTACAGGACATTGTTACCTAGAACCAGCCCATCAGACATGCAGTTTCATGGATATTATTGTTTAAGAAAAGATGAAAGTAGGTATTCTAGGATAAATAGGTGAAAAATATTTAAATTTTAAGTTCAGGTAATATTTCAATATGAACAAATTGTAAAGGGTAGTTTGGGGAACGCTGACCCACAGAGACAGTGCATCTAATGAAATCCCAGAGGATGAATTGATTAGTTCTGACTGAGGGAAACACAAGGACTTAATGATTACAAAGTAAGCTTTAGTTTGATTTTCAACAGAGTCCAAATTAATCAGATTTTAATGAAAAATCTGGGTTGTAATAAACACTGCTTTTCAAAATAGTAGCATTACCTGAATAACTATTTTGTTTCACTGTGAAAAGATGCGTTCTCTAGAATATTCATTGCAACATGAGAGTGAAATTGGAAATGACATGAACATCTAACGGTAGGAAATAGGTTAAAATAGTATACACTGATAGAGAGGAATAGTATGCAACCATTACAAATGGTGGTGTAGGTGTATATTGACATGGAAAGACATTCACGATATCTAGATAAGAAGAAAAAAGTGTGAGATTGAAAAGCCGCTAATGAAAAGCCCTAAAGGATGTACTAACATGTTAACTAACAGTGGTTATCTTTTTAAGCTGCTGGGATTTCAACTAATTTTTTTTTAAACTCTTGGTATGCTCTAATTATGAGACGAACGTAGGTACCTTTTTCTTTTTTTTAACAGAGAAAAGTTCAGTTTCCCATTTCATCTGTGTACAGAACAGTATAGCTTTTCTGATCCTGTTGTGACTTCTTCTCTTACAGGTGTGGAGGCACGGTTGGTGCTATTTTCACTTGTCCACTAGAAGTCATTAAGACGAGGTTGCAGTCTTCAAGATTAGCTCTTCGGACAGTCTATTATCCTCAGGTTCATCTGGGGACCATCAGCGGAGCTGGGATGGTGAGACCAACGTCAGTGGCGCCTGGACTCTTACAGGTTCTGAAGTAAGTTCAGTCCCGGTTCCAACTCCTGCCCCCAGCCCCCCACCCCGCCCCCACTGTCAATGCAGAATGTTTATCAGGCCCATCGGATGGAATGTTCTGTTTGTACAGGCTTTGTCCAAATTTAAGAAATAGGTTTCTGTACCAATACCTTTGAACTTTGACCTTGCTCTCTTGGCCTGAGGGCTCCCTGTGTGCACGTGATCAACGTCCAAGGACAGTTAAAGTAAACCTAACAAAGCAAACCCAACATCCATGTTAAAATTGTTGCATCAAAGTGTCGCTCTTGCCCCAAATCTTCTGAGGGCCAGCGAGAAGCTCTGAGGTGGGAGAATGAAATTAAAATTTTTTAAATTACACAAGAGGAGGGTTGTGGATATTTTAAGAGGAAGTAATATGGAAATAAAATGTTGCAATTTTTTACTTTTTATTTGGAAATAATTTTACATTTATAGAAAAGTTGAAGTATATATTTAGTAAAATGGTCTTTAAAATTTTTGTTTCATACCTAGGCTATCTGCCTAACTTATTATTTTTACTGCATTAAAATATCTCATTTGTTTACAAAGTAGCTAAATATTCTTAGGTCGAATTTGGCTTATCAGTCTCTACGCGTAAGGCAAAATCAGTAATTCAGAAGAGCGCTTGGCGATGTCTGCGTTTTAGCTTGGAGCCTTGTGCTTTAAAAGAGATGTTCAGTAAATGATAGTTGAATTTGACTACACTGATATTCAGAACTCTAGCACTGATCATTGGGAGAGCATGGGTTCAAGAGAGACACAGCTGTGTATCAGTGTGCATGTTTAATTGGGAAGTGTTAGAAAAAGATGCAGTAAGATGGAAGTGCTCTGTCTTAACAACCACAACACTTCCGCACTTTGGGCAGAATCCCGTCACGTTTTAGATAAGGTAGAATGGATTGGAAAGCACTTAATTTATTTTTAGGTATGTTTTGTTTGTAAAGCCGACTTCTGAGTCACTCAGGCACCCATGCCAAGCACACGTACGAGGGTGCATCCAAGCTCGAGCAAAACTGGTCAGCAGAACCAGCTGCCGAGGTCAAAGGTCCCAAGTGGGAGAATCAGAAACCCAACTAGGGAAAGAGGCGGCTGGTACCCAAGACTCGAGGAGAATCTTTTTTTTTTTTTTTTTTTTTTTTAATTGAACGCTGAGAAGGGTTGGGGAGGCACAAAAGGCAGAAAGTTAGGGGCAGGCGCAGGGAAGGCAGAAGCACAGAGACTCCCGGGAGGCACGCTTTGCTCTCAGTAAGGAGAGAGACAAGCCCGTTTCCTCCAAAAACATGGCTCTGAAGACACCCCATCTCAGTTCGCCTTTTTGTAAGTGTTGTCACTAGCAGTGTCTCAAATGACACCTTTCTTCTGAGGAACTTAAAATGCTTTGGACCTGTTGAAACAGGTAATTTGCCAACTCTGCTAACATCCAAGGTGAACTTCCTCTTACGTGCTTGCCAACAACGCATGACTAGTGGATTCATCTACTTACTGTAACTGGGAAACTCTTGCCCGGAAGTTGAGGGTGTCATTGGGGCCAAGCCCGTAAGGTAAATGGGACTGCTTCTCTAGTTCAAGTGTTTCAGGACGCGTGTTCTGCGCCCCCAGTACCTCTGTCTCTCTATCTCCAGAAAATCTCTCTCCATGTATGTTTTTCCCCAATTAGGACAATTGTTTACTAAAATGTAAACCAAAGGGGAAGAAAAGCCTCTCCATCTTTTAAAAAGCATGAACAGTGCCCACACCACACGCAAGACAACCCGTTTTCCTAAGTGGTCTGGCGAGAGACCTTGACCCCTGCTCCATCCTCGGGAGCAGCGGAGAAACTTCTGCCCAGATAGATGCCTCCAAGGCCCGTGCCCTACCCCCCAGTAAAAGCCAAAGCCACCTCCGGGGCCTGCCGGTCTCAGCACGCCTGTCACCCACCCCTCCCATTACTTCCCTGACTTCACCTCCTCGTATTTCCCCTCCCGAACCCTTTCGGCTACACCAGCCTCCTACTGTCCCTTTAAAAGACCGGGAACTCTGGAACATTCCACAGCAGGGCCTTTCTACTGGCCATTATCTGCATGGCTGGCCCTCAGTTGTCACCTTTGCAGGAAGGCCTTGCAGTGACCATGCTGTTGAAAACTGAGCCCTTCCATCACGCCCTGTGCCTCCTTCCTGCTTTATTTCTATCCACAGCACTCACCTCTATCCAACACACAGTGTAGTTTACTTATTTATATTGTTTCTTTTCTCTCCCTGCCCCCACCAGAACGGAAGTACCTCAGAGGCAGGGACTTGGGTTTGTTTTGACCACCGAGGTATCCCCAAGCACTGAGAATGCCGCCTGTCACACAGCAAGAATTGAGGACAAATAGAATGTGGCACATCAGTAAGATATTGAATAGAAAGAGCTTAACACACACTCCTCCCCCCACCATGTAAATAATAACTATTAGCTGCTATCATAATACATGCTTCCTGTACTTTTGAAGCATAAGAATTATAACTGAGTTTCTTGGTAGCCAAGGCAAAAAGGGGACTATCGTACTACATAATTCTCATCTGGAGAAAGCATACTTGCTCTTCGGGTGTATGTCATTTCCTGTTAATAAGTTCTGAAAGCAGTCTGTTACCCAGTACTTACGTCAGACAGTGTACCAGCATAAGAAGCGTATCTTTTAGGACGCTTTAATGGAAGATGATTACTTTTCACTTTACCACCACCCTCCTGGCGCATGTGGATCATTGGACTGCCTTCTGATTCTTCCATTTATCACCCCTGGGCTAGGGCAATGATGATGATGGTCTTCAGAGCCACCTCTTTATCCGGGAAATAGTAAACCGAGGACAGAGATCCAGGCCTTTTCTCTATGCCACAAAGCCCATCAAGGTTGTCTGTTCACAGTTTTAGAAGGCATTGGGTTTATCAGATGATTATTCATTTAAAACTAAGCTGCTTATTATTAGTCTTACTCTTCCAAGAAGTACTGCATTTATCTTTTTTTTTCTTTACTTGTTTTTATTTATTTATTTAATTTATATTTATTTTTGGCTGCGTTGGGTCTTCATTGCTGCATGCGGGCTTTCTCCAGTTGTGGCAAGCAGGAGCTACTCTTCGTTGTGGTGCGCGGGCTTCTCTTGTTGTGGAGCACGGGCTCTAGGCACGTGGGCTTCAGTAGTTGTGGCACGCGGGCTCAGTAGTTGTAGCTCACGGGCTCTAGAGTGCAGGTTCAGTAGTTGTGGCGCACAGGCTTAGTTGCTCTGTGGCATGTGGGATCTTCCCGGACCAGGGCTCGAACCCGTGTCCCCTGCATTGGCAGGCGGATTCTTAACCACTGCATCACCAGGGAAGACCAAAAAGTACTGCATTTAAAGACTTAACAGACAACAGAATTTGTGTACAGGAAGTTTATTTTTCAAAGTACAAATCAGAGTTTGCTTGTGTCTTGTGTTAGGTTAACCTATTAGAGAAAAAATATCCTCCAATGGAGCATCAATTACCTTTATATTTTGAATATAGTTACTTAAAAAGAAAAAAGGTAAGATGTTAAAAACAATTAGGCTCTCACTATTAAATTTACCAAGGGGTAATTAATAATCCTTTTATTCAGGTATCTGCCTTAAAAAGTCTTATGACTTAATCTTTTTTTTCTTTTTTTTTTTTCCTAATCAGAACTCCTGTTCTTTAAACTACTTCAGGTACTTTATTTTTGTTTTTTGACGTACCTCTTTGAAAAGTAATATGTTAGCGAGGTCGTTTCTCTTTTAAAAACTGTTGGGTTCGGATGAGAGCTTTGTCCTGGATTGGTCTGTGGGTATGCATAGTATGATCTAAAATAGTGAAGAGAATGAAACGCTCCAAACAGGACCCTAATTTCTTTCTGCATTTCTTTCCTAAATGAAAGTTTCTATGACTGTGGGAAAATTAGTCTGGGTCCTAACAAGCTGAGGAGTACCATTTATAGTAGGAACTTGATTGTTCCAGAAAAGTTTTGTAAACATCCAGCTAGGTTAGCAGTTTGAATTATGTAACAGATTTGACTTCTTGCCCACTGTTAATATGCGTAACTATGGAGACAGCCTTTCTGCAGTTCTTAAAAGGCCTGAGTCACTTGAGGACATGGCGTTCCCTACTGCATTATAGATGAACTGCTCCCAGCTCCCTGGAGCCAGAGATTCCCTTAATTGTGTATAGGTGACCCCTGGGCCGGCTGCACGGTGAACATTCGTGGGGACCAAAGATGGAGTCTGAACTTTAAAAAATGTTGAATGTATTGACCGTTTGAAATCTTTTACATGCTATACTGTAAGGTGTAGGTCACTTCAGTGTGTTATTTGAGAGAAGTTTTGGTTGAGGGAGCCTGGCTTTTTTTTTTTTTGTGGTACGCGGGCCTCTCACTGCTGTGGCCTCTCCCGTCGCGGAGCACAGGCTCCGGACGCGCAGGCTCAGCGGCCATGGCTCATGGGGCCCAGCCGCTCCGCGGCACGTGGGATCCTCCCGGACCGGGGCACGAACCCGCGTCCCCTGCGTCGGCAGGCGGACTCTCAACCACTGCGCCACCAGGGAAGTCCGTGTCTGGCTTTTTAAAAGCCCAGTCCTGTTTTGAGAAAGAGTAACAGTAAAGTATTTAAAGTTGAAAACACTAAACTCTGATGCCTGTATTAAGGACCAAATGGCTTGGTTTTGGCCAGTGTGAAAATGCACTGAAACTCCGTGTCCTTCATTTGGAGTGTTAGGTTTACAGAAACCCACGAATTGTCTTTACCCCAACCCTTGCTTTGTGGCTTTATGGGCTACAAACATGAAACATGAGTTCAGTATTTTTATAACCTATGACCTATAGCTTTTTTTTAAAGAACTTTTTTTAAAAAAAAATAATTTCTAACTTAAAAAGTTACAGGAGCAGTACAAATAACTTGCTTATATACTCTACCTCAGGTCACTTGTTTTTAACATTTTGCCACATTTGCTTATTTGTTTTTGCTCTATACATACAGGTTTTTTTTCTGAACCATTTGAAAATAGGTTACATTGCATTATGTCCCTTTACCCTTAATTCTTTAGCATTTATTTCCTACGAAAAGGATATTCTCTTAAAACCACAGTACAGTTTTCAAATTCAGGAAATTTAATATTGATGTACTGCTTTTTAACTAATCTACAGTCTATAGTCCAGTTTTATCATTTATCTATTGTTAAGTGATTGATTTAGCACAAGGGTTAAATTTTGTTTTAAAACTCTGTTCCTACCAATATGTCTTCTGTTTTCAAGAACTTTTTCAGTGAGGCTTTCTAGGTTTTTTTTTGTTATCTACATGCCATACAATTTGCCCACTTAGAGCACACAGTTCTCCTGTTGTAGTATGTTCAGAGTTTTGTGCACCCAACACAACAATTCTAGAACATTTTCATCCCCACTACAAGAATCCCCTAACCTGTTTTCAGTCACTCCCCATCCCCAGGACTCCAGCCCTAGACAACCAACTACAATCTTCCTTCTGTCTATATAGATTTGTCTCCTGGATATTTCATCAAAATGAAATCGTACAGCATATGGCCTTTTGTGTCCAGCTCCTTTCACTTAACCTACTTTTTTTTTTTTTTAAGATTTCTTTATTATTCATTTTATTTATTTTTTGGCTGCATCAGGTCTTAATTGCAGCACACCGGATGTTCGTTGCGGTGCGCGGGCTTCTCTCTAGTTGTGGCGTGCGGGTTTTCTCTTCTCTAGTTGTGGCGCGCAGGTTCCAGAGCATGTGGGCTCTGTAGTTTGTGTCACGCAGGCTCTCTAGTTGAGGCGCGCCAGCTCAGTAGTTGTGGCACACGGGCTTACTTGCCCCGGAACCTGAACAGATATTTGGACACTCACATTCATAGTAGCCAAAAGGCAGAAGCAGCCCAAGTGTCCATCCACAGATAAATGGGTGAACAACATGTGGGGCATCCATATAATGGATTTATAATTTAGCCTTAAAGAGAAGGAGATTCTGACACATGCTATAACATAGATGAACCTTAATGACACTGTGCTGAGTGAAAGAAGCCAGTCACAAAAGGACAAATACTGTAGGATTCTACTTGTATGAGATCCCTAGAGCCGTCAAATTCATAGAGACAGAAAGTAGAAGGGTGGTTGCCAGGCCTGGGGTGGGGGATGGAGAGTTAGTGTTTACTGGGTATGGAATCTGTTTGGATTTTTGAATTGTATTTTATTTATTTTTTTAATACAGCAGGTTCTTATTAGTTATCCATTTTATACATATTAGTGTCTACATCTCAATCCCAATCTCCCAATTCATCACACCCCTGCCACTTTCCCCCCTTGGTGTCCATACATGTGTTCTCTACAACTGTGTCTCAATTTCTGCCCTGCAAACCAGTTCATCTGTACCATTTTTCTAAGATCCACATATATGCGTTAATATACGATATTGGTTTTTCTCTTTCTGACTTACTTCACTCTATATGACAGTCTCTAGATCCATCCACGTCTCTACAGATGACCCAATTTCGTTCCTTTTTATGGCTGAGTAGTATTCCATTGTATGTATGTGCCACATCTTCTTTATCCATTCGTCTGTCGATGGACATTTAGGTTGCTTCCATGTCCTGGCTATTGTAAATAGTGCTGCAGTGAACATTGGGGTGCATGTGTCTTTTTCAATTATGGTTTTCTCTGGGTATATGCCCAGTAGCGGGATTGCTGGGTCATATGGTAATTCTATTTTTAGTTTTTTAACGAACCTCCATTCTGTTCTCCATGGTGGCTGTATCAGTTTACATTCCCACCAAAAGTGCAAGAGGGTTCCCTTTTCTCTACACCCTCTCCAGCATTTGTTGTTTGTAGATTTTCTGATGATGCCCATTCTAAGTGGAGTGGGGTGATACCTCACTGTAGATTTGATTTGCATTTCTCTAATAATTAGTGATGTTGAGCAGCTTTTCATGTGCTTCTTGACCATCTGTATGTCTTCTTTGGAGAAATGTCTATTTAGGTCTTCTGCCCATTGTTTGTTTTTTTAATCTTGAGCCGCATGAGCTGTTTATATATCTTGGAGATTAATCCTTTGTCTGTAATTTGCAAATATTTTCTCCCATTCTGAGGGTGAGGGTTGTCCTTTCGTCTTGTCTGTAGTTTCCTTTGCTATGAAAAAACTTTTATGTTTCAATAGGACCCATTTGTTTATTTTTGTTTTTATTTTCATTACTCTAGGAGATGGATCAAAAAAGATCTTGCTGTGATTTATGTCAAAGAGTGTTCTTCCTGTTTTCCTCTGAGAGTTTTATAGTGTCCAGTCTTACATTTAGGTCTCTAATCCATTTTGAGTTTATTTTTGTGTATGGTGTTAGGGAGTGTTCTAATTTCATTCTTTTCCATGTGGCTGTCCAGTTTTCCCAGCACCACTTACTGAAGAGACTGTCTTTTCTCCATTGTATACCTTGCCTCCTTTGTCATAGATTAGTTGACCACAGGTGAGTGGGTTTATCTCTGGGCTTTCTGTCCTGTTCCATTGATCTGTATTTCTGTTTTTGTGCCAGTACCATATTGTCTTGATTACTGTAGCTTTGTAGTATAGTCTGAAGTCAGGGAGTCTGATTCCTCCAGGTCCGTTTTTTTCCCTCAAGACCGTTTTGGCTATTCAGGGTCTTTAGTGTCTCCATACAAATTTTAAGATTTTTTGTTCTAGTTCTGTAAAAAACGCCATTGGTGATTTGATAGGGATTGCATTGAATCTGTAGACTGCTTGGGGTACTATAGTCATTTTCACAATATTGATTCTTCCAATCCAAGAACATGGTATATCTTTCCATCTGTTGGTATCATCTTTAATTTCTTTCATCAGTGTCTTAGAGTTTTCTGCATACAGGTCTTTTGTCTCCCTAGGTAGGTTTATTCCTAGGTATTTTACTCTTTTGGTTGCAGTGGTAAATGGGAGTGTTTCCTTAATTTCTCTTTCTGATTTTTCATCATTAGTGTATAGGAATGCAAGAGATTTCTGTGCATTAATTTTGCATCCTGCAACTTTACCAAGTTCATTGATT
>NW_021146384.1:17854-18644 GCF_002837175.3 Physeter macrocephalus
TGACTTCTTCAGTGATCTCTTGGTTATTTAGTACCGTATTGTTTAGCCTCCATGTGCTTGTGTTTTTCACGTTTTTTCCCTCTAATTGATTTCTAATCTCATAGCGCTGTGGTCAGAAAAGATGCTTGATGTGATTTCAATTTTCTTAAATTTACTGAGGCTTGATTTGTGACCCAAGATGTGATCTATCCTGGAGAATGTTCTGTGCGCACTTGAGAAGAAAGTGTAACCTGCTGTTTTTGGATGGAATGTCCTATAAATATCAATTAAATCTATCTGGTCTGTTGTGTCATTTAAAGCTTGTGTTTCCTTATTAATCTTCTGTTTAGATGATCTGTCCATTGGTGTAAGTAAGGTGTTAAAGTCCCTCACTATTATTGTGTTACTGTTGATTTCCTCTTTTATAGCTGTTAGCAGTTGCCTTATGTATTGAGGTGCTCCTATGTTGGGTGCATATATATTTATAATTGTTATATCTTCTTCTTGGATTGGTCCCTTGATCATTATGTAGGGATCCTTGTCTCTCGTAACATTCTTTATTTTAAAGACTATTTGATATGAGTATTGCTACTCCAGCTTTCTTTTGATTTCCATTTGCATGGAATATCTTTTTCCATCCCCTCACTTTCAGTCTGTATGTGTCCCTAGGTCTGAAGTGGGTCTCTTGTAGACAGCATATAGATGGATCTTGTTTTTGTATCCATTCAGCAAGCCTGTGTCTTTTGGTTGGAGCATTTAATCCATTCACGTTTAAGGTAATTATTGATATGTATGTTCCTATTACCATTTT
>NW_021146384.1:18949-19089 GCF_002837175.3 Physeter macrocephalus
GCTGCTTTCAATAATTTTTCTTTGTCTTTAATTTTTGCCAGTTTGATTACTATGTGTCTCAGCATGTTTCTTCTTGGGTTTCTCCTGTATAGGACTCTCTGCGCTTCCTGGACTTGGGTGGCTATTTCCTTTCCCATGTT
>NW_021146384.1:19624-21563 GCF_002837175.3 Physeter macrocephalus
TATTGATTCCTTCTAGTGTAGTTTTCATTTCAGTTATTGTATTGTTCATCTCTGTTTGTTTGTTCTTTAATTCTTCTAGGTCTTTGTTAAACATTTCTTGCAACTTCTCGATATTTGCCTCCATTCTTCTTCCGAGGTCCTGGATCATCTTCACTATCATTATTCTGAATTCTTTTTCTGGAAGGTTGCCTATCTCCACTTCATTTAGTTGTTTTTCTGGGGTTTTATCTTGTTCCTTCATCTGGTACATAGCCCTCTGCCTTTTCATCTTGTCTATCTTTCTGTGAATGTGGTTTTTGTTCCACAGGCTGCAGGATTGTAGTTCTTGCTTCTGCTGTCTGCCCTCTGGTGGATGAGGCTATCTCTGGAATCTGTTTGAGAAGATGATAAAGTTCTGGAGATGGATGCTGGTGATGGTTGTACAACAGTGTGAATGTACTCATTGCCGCTGAACTATACACTTAAAAATGGAAAATGGTAAAAAAAAAAAAAAATTTATATGTTACCACAGTAAAAAAGTTTTTAAAGAAAAAGCAGGCACAGTATTCTCTTTGAACTTGAGATACTAAGCTTTGGCTTTAAAGAGCAATCCTCCGTCCAATGAAAATTACTGGATTTTTCTATTCCTCATTTCCCTGTTGAGGGCTCTCCTATAATAGGTAAAGATCTAGAAGATAGGATTATTAGAAATAAGGAATAAATCCAAAAGAAATACCATCCGAAGAAATTTCTCAACGTGTTTCTCAGTGAATCTTGTCATAACAAGGACATCATTTTCTGTATCAGACCCTTTGCTGCTCTCTGCCTTCCTAGGATGTGGGTGGGTAGTGCAAACCCTGAACACCTTGCTCCTGCCTGAACAAGGGAGATTTTGAAGCATGTTTTTTCACTGTAGTAATGAAAGCAGTATTCATCAGTCTTCTGATTTTGTATTGTAATATAATCAGATAAGACCCTGGGGTTTTGTAAACATTCTGTTCTTTATTCAGGGAGCTAACGTGAAGGCTGACCCCTTATCATTTTGCGCAGGCCTTGCCTAAGGATTTTAAAGATACATCTTTTCTCGTTATTCAGGTCGATCTTGGAGAAGGAGGGACCAAAGTCACTTTTTAGAGGCTTGGGTCCAAATTTGGTTGGAGTTGCACCATCAAGGTAAGCATTAATCTTTCAGCTAGCTCACTGCATACAGTGTCTAATACACTGAGGCCTTTCTTACTGGAGGGGCAGTACCGCTAGATGTCTAGTTTCTTTTTCTGTGGGGGATTTGCCAAAGTGCATCTGACGTATAGAAGTAGTGATAACTGTTGGCATGTCTTTCAGTGTGTGCGTGAGAAAGAGATTCTTAGTTATTTTATTCTTAAGTTGAGAATTATTCTGCTCCCATCATGTGGCGTCTTCTCTGAGTGTTTGCTGCTCTGAGTATGGCGTGTGCTCAGCAGCATTGGCATCACCTAGGAGCTTGTTAAAACTACGCGCCTCAGGCCACACCCCCGACCGACGTCAGACCTTGCGCTCGGCCAAGACCCACAGGTGATTCATATGCACTTGGAAGCACTGATCTAAAGCCATTTTAAAGGCTTCCAAGCTTACTTTATTTTAAAAATTCTTATTTGTGTTACAAGGTTTAATTCTCTTTAAAGCTTATTTGAATATATCAAGCTGCATTGTCCCGATGCAGTAGCCCCTGATCATGTGGGGCTACTTAAATCAATTAAAATTAAAAATTCAGTTCCTTGGTCTCACCAGCCACATTTCAAGTTACTTAGCATTCATATGTAGCTAGTGGCTCCTGCATTGGAGATCATAGGTGTAGAACATTTCCGTCTCGGCAGAAAGTTCTTTTCGACAGTGCTGATACAGAGGATAGGCGTGTGTGGATATGAAAGTGTGTGTGTGTGTGTGTGTGTGTGTGTGTGTGTGTGTGTGTGTGTGTGTGTGT
>NW_021146384.1:21924-24911 GCF_002837175.3 Physeter macrocephalus
GTGGATATGAAAGTGTGTGTGTGTGTGTGTGTGTGTGTGTGTGTGTGTGTGTGTGTGCGCGCGCGCGCGCGCATAGCAGTGTATCTCTGAAAAGTAGGTAAGAAACTGCTTCTAGAAATTGCCTCCTGGGAGGGGGAGCTCAGTGACAAGGGTCACTTATGTGAATCCACATAGTACTTGAATAGACTTTAAGCAAAATTAATCTTTATAACAAAAATGAGAATTTTGTTTTATACAAAGTGAAGACTAAAAGCTTCTAGAATACTTGCATATCAGTGCTCCAGTTTATACACAGATTTCCTGAGGATGTTGTAAAAATGCAGAGGTCCAAGAGGGAGGGGATATAGGTATACATATAGCTGATTTACTTCATTGTACAGCAGAAACTAACACAACATTGTAAAGCAATTACACGCCAATAAAAAAAATGCAGATTCTTATTAAATCCTTTTGTTCCTTTGGAATTCTGTAGCTTATGTGTATAATCTATTGAAAATACAGAAAGTATTAGTCTGTGAGGTTATATGAGGTATGCATTATTCAGAGAAGGCAAACATACTGCATATATGTAGTAAAATTTTAAAATGGAGTCATATCTACTTGTGGACAGTGCTAATTTGGTAACACCTGTCAATCTGATATAGAGTCCTGGCCACCACGCCCATTTAGAACAGTTGGGACCTAGAAAAAACCAAAATACTGTTTTATAACACATTCATGATACGTAGTCAGGATCCTAAGTTGAAAAATACATTCTGTAATTGATCCACGGGCCAGCTGAAAAAAAGCATTTTCCCTGACATTGCTGGTGAAGAAGCAGGGAAAATCACAGCCAGGCTCTGCTCTCCAGCCCCAATAGGAGAGGAGGCAGAAGCGGGGAGGCAGACAGGCAGAGAAGAGAAGACCAGAGAGCCAAGGTGGGGGGCCCGCCACCCCCAGCGGTCCCTTTCTGGGGCTGGGAGCACGTCAGTGGAGGGTGCACTTGGTGAAAACACGTGTGCCACCGTACATGTTCCTATGTGATCCTGAGTCATCAGGAAAAAAGTTCACAGTACATCTGATGTACTCATTTTGGTGTAAGGCAGGACAAGTGTGGTATGTTTTAGAAATGTATTATAAATTTTAACAGTTATGGTATATGTTGGTGCTTAAAAGGATTGGCATTCATCCAGGATGAAGACTGTAAACAGATTCTGTATATATATTACCAAAACCTCATTTTCCTCCGTTGTTTTGGGCACTCCCGTCATCACTGAGTACTTTCTGGAGGGCCAGTCAGGAGCTTCCTGAAGATGCCTGCAGCCGGTTTCGGTTTTAGCACAGATAAGGTCAAGCTTTCAGTTACATGTTAATTCTTTCCTATATTGCTAAATTTGTCAGGGGTTGTGGAAGGGCATACGTATTATATAGCATCGAACCAATGTCTTGATAGCATTCTCTCTTTGTTCTAACAGGGCTGTGTACTTTGCATGCTACTCCAAAGCCAAAGAGCAGTTCAATGGCATTTTCGTGCCTAATAGCAATACTGTGCACATTTTCTCAGCTGGCTCTGCAGGTATGTTACCGTAGTGAGTGGAGATGAGTCGCTCACTTTGCTAAAGCATGTGTTGTACCAAACAGCTTTCTCCAGGAATTAGAAATTAGGTCTCTGCTTCTTTTGCATCTAAAATCATTTTCCTAAAGCTTTATGTTAGAAGTGATCAAACATGAGTGTTTGAGAGCGATTTGTAACTTGCTTCCGTTTTCTTTTACCCCTGAAGCTTTTTATTCTCCCTCAAAATTGACATGTTCTCATGCATGCTACTGGTTAGTGTGATGTATCTTTTAAAGGAGTATTAATGTGTTTTCATGCCTTTTTATTACATTATTTTCTAGTTCGAGCTGCTTTTTTTTATTACGTTATTTTCTAGTTCGAGCTAATTCGAGCTGCTTTTTCTGTGGCTCCCGACGGTGACTAGCCTACCCTGAGTACAGTTGGCACTCCTGTCCTTAACAGTTGGAGTGTATGGTGAGGGCTCAGGGCTTGTAGCGGGATTCTTGCGGCAGGATCAGTGATGGATTAGGCAGCAGCTTCTGTTCTTTTCTGAGGGAATCATTCCCCTACCATGGAAAATTCACAAAAGGATTTTTCCCCAGGAAATACTTGGCAAAAACATGGACATGTAGATGGCTGAGAGAAGGCTATGTCTTTTTCGATGTAAATTTTATGTCTATTTAAATAGAAGGGTGTTTTAGAGAATTAAGTTGGCATTTTATGAAAACTTTCTACCCTCCAAGTTGTACGTTATCAGTTTTGTCCCTGTTACTCCAAATAAAAGTACTAGTAATCCATTTGAATAGTTACGGATAATGATTTCTGGACCCCAAATGAGAAATGACATTAGCAGAGCTGCTTCACAACAAGAAAGGTGTTTTACAGAATATGGAGCTCTGAGAGGAGTGCGTGGGGTTCAGAGGAGGTCAGGCTTCACTGCCGAGGCCAATAGGCAGTTAGCCATACATGAAAAGCTATGCCCCAGTTTTGTAACTTTTGCAAAATTAACATAGAGGAACCTTGGTAAATAAAACAGACCTGGAGGGAGATTTCTTTTTTTTTAATGAAGACTTTAATTTGCTGTTTTAAGGAGCTAATGTTGCTGTTATTGTTTTTTGTTTTGTTTTTTTTCCTCCCTGGTAACATTCAGTTTTTTGGGGTTTTTTTGCAATTCTAGTATAGTTGATGTACAAAGTTTTGTTAGTTTCAGGTGTACAGCAGAGTGATTCAGTTTCTTATGTATATACACACACACATATATATTCTTTTTCAGTTTCTTTTCCATTATGGTTTATTATAAGATGTTGAATATAGTTCCCTGTGCTGTACAGTAGGTCCTTGTTGTTCATCTGTGGAGGGAGTTTTTTCTTTGTTTTTTTTTTTTTTTTTTTGCGTATGCGGGCCTCTCACTGTTGTGGCCCCTCCCGTTGCGGAGCACAGGCTCCGGACGCGC
>NW_021146385.1:0-24444 GCF_002837175.3 Physeter macrocephalus
TTCGGGACTGTGGCTGCGCTTGGTCTCCGCTTAGAGTCCACACTACCCCTTTCCCTCCCTGATGTCAGGGTCCCCATGTTTGAAGTCCCCAGCCTCACAAAGTGTACAGCTCAGGTGTCCCCAGATCCTCCAGACAAGACATACTCGCACAAAGAAAACCACCACAGCCCACAGTTCTCCACTGTGAGCTGGAGTTATAAATTTGCTCAGATGTGTTTCTTCACCTGTAAGATTTGGACAATGGCTGTTTGCTTGTTAAATAGTAATAACAATCTTACGATCATATCAACAAAAGCCCCCAAATCTTAATAACACAGTATTTTTTTTTAATTTGAGGGAAGAATATTATTCCTTTTTTTTTTTTTTTTTTGGCCACGCCACGTGGCATGCAGGAATGTAGGATCTTAGCTCCCAGACCGGGGATGGAACCTGTGCCCCCTGTAGTGGAAGTGTGGAGTCCTAATCACTGGACCGCCAGGGAATTCCCCAGCATTCATTTTTTATAAAAACTTTAAAGAACATGAATGGAGGGAGAACCTGTCGTGAGGCTGGTAAAGAGTCTCTTCTTCCAGTGCAGAGCCAACAGTGCAAGGGAGAAACATCCTTTACTACTGTCTTCACATACATACAGCAATTGTGGTGCACATACATATGCCAGCCACTCAAGTACCACATCAGGCACTGTGGCCGTAAAGACAAAAAGATATAGTCATAGCTCTGAAGGACCTTGACAGATCTGGTGGGACCATCCCAGCACCCAGCACAATGCCTGGCTCATGGCAGGCTGGATGAAGAAATGAGGTCCACTCCAGAATGCTGAGTTGCAGGGGAAGGTTATCTGTGGGCAGGAGCTGAGTCCCTCTCTGCTCGGGGAGGTCTGGGAAGGCTGTTCCAGTGAGGTGCAGCGAGTGTGCATGTTCCCCCACCCCAGAGCCTGCTGGGCCTGGCCTCTGAGCCACACTCCCCTAACTGGGGAGAAGCCACTTGGTGGGGCAAGTGGGTGGTGCTTTTGGGTTCCAGAGAGGGAGGCAGAAAGGATCTGGGGATCAAAATTTAGGGTTCCAACAGGACACGGCCACTAACCAGAAGCGTCTTGTGTTTCTGAGAAAGCTTGCGTTTCTGGGTATTCTTGGCTTCTGTGAGGAAGGAATCATCTACGATCACTCCTAAAGGTCGCAAGTGTGCTCTGCACAGAGAAGGAGAAGCAAGTGGTGGGTGACAGAGCCTTGAGTGGGGAGTACACTTCCACTCTTCCCAGAGCCACAAGACATGGCTTCCTTTCCCCTCAGAGCCAGGCTCTGGGTCTTCCCAGTGCTGCCTCCAGATTCCCAGAGGTGCTGCCAACAAGCTCCTGGCTCGGGGCCCAAACCATTTTCCCACATTCCCAGAAACCTTCTCCTCATCACTAGAGTCTCACCTACTCCTGCAGTGGCAGGACACCCTCACCATGAACCCAGAGAACCCTGCAGGCCTATACTTCCCTTCAGTGTTTAGCTGTGGCTGTGATGACAGTTCCATGAATGTGACAGCCACATTCTGGGGTGTGGTACCAAAAGCAGGTGCTACAGGACAAGAAGTACAGGGTCTGGGGTCCAAGAGGTAGGGTGGGAGTCTTGAGCCTCTACTTACTGGCTGATAGGGCCCAGAGGCTGACATCTGTGTTTCCAATAGGGACCCCTTTGGGCAAGTCATTTAACTTCTTTCAGCCCAGTTTCCTCACAAGGAGGTGGAGACAGTTCTTGCATTTTCTATCTCACAATGTTGTTGTGAAGTTTAAATAAGAGTAAAAGAGATATGCAAAAATAACCTGTAGGGACTGCCCCGGTGGCTCAGTGGTTAAGAATCCGCCTGCCAATGCAGGGGACACGGGTTCGAGCCCTGGTACAGGAAGATCCCACATGCCACAGAGCTACTAAGCCTGTACGCCACAACTACTGAGCCTGTGCTCTAGAGCCCGCAAGCCACAACTACTGAAGCCCGCACGCCTAGAGCTCTGTGCTCTGAAACAAGAGAAGCCACTGCAATGAGAAGCCTGCACACCTAAACGAAGAGTAGCCCCCGCTCGTCACAACTAGAAAAAGCCAGCACGCAGCAACGAAGTCCCAACGCAACCAAAAGAATTAAAAATTAATTAATTTAAAAAAATACTTTAAAGAATAACCTGTAAACTGCAAGGAGCTGCAGAGATATTAACTGTGACAGCAGGATGTGGGAAAAGTGGATCATAAGGATCCACTTTTAACTTCTAGGCCTCTTGGGGAGAGCCATCATTGCTCAAGCTAGGAAGGCATTTGGGGGTCTAGAGGGAGGGCTGCCTGTGGGCAGTCAGACTTAGGTGGAACAACAGGAAGAGGTGATCCCAGTAATCCATGGTGGCGGTGGGTGGGAGTGATTTATGCCACCAGATAGACTTGTGTCTTCATTCCCCTTGCTAGCTGGTGACCTTGGGTATGCTGTTTAACCTCTTGAACCCCAGTGTCTTTGTCCATAAAACTGAGACAAGGATTACCCAAACTCCAGGGAAGTTGAGAGCAGTGACGTGAACCCAGTTGGGAAACCCTGTCTTGCAGGGTTCTTCAGTCCTACTTCATGGAGCAGTGACACCCCAAACTCCAGTTCTCTATTGTCTCTAAACTGAACAAGTGTGAGCAAACCTTGTCCAATACGCAGCCAGTGTGGAAAAGGAAAGGTTTTTGCTCAGATGTTTATGGGTTTGAGACAGGATGCAGCAGATCAACCCATCTGCTCACTGGTTTAAATCATACCTTCCTGTCAAGACCAGTCAATTTTCTAAACTCTGTTCTTCTTGCTCCTGCTGGAACTACCACACGGGGCAAGGTAAGCAAGAAAACTATGGGGAACTCTACAAATCCTGAGAAGTTGCCAGATGGAAAATCTCAGTAGGTAACATGTTAGTTTTTTTTTGTTTTTTGTTTGTTGTTTCAGAAAGGACTCAGTGAGAAACAAAGTGATATGTAAGAGGTGGATGTATTTGGAGAGAAACACACTCCACAGACAGAGTGTGGGCCATCTCAAAGGTGAGAGCGGCCGGTAACATATTAGTTTTGAATGCCAAGGGAGATAGTAGTCAAAAACAGATTTGCAAATGTTAATTTTAAAAATACCTGGGGCTTCCCTGGTGGCGCAGTGGTTAAGAATCCACCTGGCAATGCAGGGACACAGGTTCGAGCCCTGGTCCAGGAAGATCCCGCATGCCGTGGAGCAACTAAGCCTGTACGCCACAACTACTGAGCCTGCACTCTAGAGCCCGCGAGCCACAACTACTGAGCCCACATGCTGCAACTACTGAAGCCCACGAGCCACAACTACTGAGCCCGCATGCTGCAACTACTGAAGCCTGCACGCCTAGAGCCCGTGCTCCGCAACAAGAGAAGCCACCGCAACGAGAAGCCCGTGCACCGCAACGAAGAGTAGCCCCTGCTCACCACAAGAGAAAGCCCGCGTGAAGCAACGAAGACCCAACGCAGCCAAAAATAAATAAATAAAATAAATAAATTTAAAAACACCTGGTAGAGTCTATACACTTATCCAAAAAGCTTAGGATGCTTCTTTAGTATTATATTAAATATTTTACACCAGTTCTCAGAGAGGAATGGGAAATGGATTATCTATATTTCTACTTCAAAAGTGGAGAAAACTCAGTCATTTAACTAATGGCAAGCAGTGGGTTTGACAGGGATAAGTCCTGGTACTGAGTGAAGTCAAGCTACTGAGTTCCATCCACAAATCTACTGTGCCAGGGATGTGAGGCTGAAAGGAGAAAGCCAATGCGGAGGAGAAGCCTGCCGCAGGAAAATGCACAATTCAAAGGTCCATTTATTTATTTTTTTGGCTACACTGTGTGGCTTGCGGGATCTTAGTTCCCCGAGCAGGGATTGAACCCAGGCCCTCGGCAGTAAGAGTGCAGTGTCCTAACCACTGGACCACCAGGGAATTCCCTCAAAGTCACTTTTAGAGGGTCCTGCTGACATTTGTGTAGTGCTAAGGTCTGGCCCATGCTTCATCATCCTGGCCCTGCTCTAAGGGGAGCTGGAGGAGGACACCCACACTATTCCTCTAAGGGAAGCAGTGAGCTTGGCCCAATATACTATATACCGCTAAACACTGGTGAATGAAGAATATGGGCAGGAATGACGTTTTGTACTGTCACCAAATTCAGCATCAGCAATTACATTGTGCTTCCTTCTTAAAATACATGGGGATTCTCTTTCTGAGTCTGTTTCATATCCCTTTCAAACATGATTGCAGTTTCCTAAATCATTCGTGTGTTGGGTAACAACACTCTTTCTCAAGACTGCTGTCTGGTTTTTGTGATTCATTTCGTGACTTTTCTCGTCTTTCTCTGTCAAGGCAGCTGACCATGGGGGATTAGAGTTTAGGTGAGATCAGGTTTTTTGCATTAGGAAGGAGTAGAAGCGAGAAAGTACATTCATTAAACACTTACTGAATGCCTATTATGTGCAAGAGCTGTCAAGAGAGCTTCATATATGCTGCCTAAATTTTCCCAACAGTTTAAGGTGGGCTGTGTCATTCCCATGTTTGAGATATGGAAACAGAGGCCCAGAATTTAAGGGCCTTCTCCTAGCTCTCAGTGCTAGAAAGGTATTTAGCCAAAATTTTTGTATTGGTATGTATACTTTGTGGCTTTCCTGGCTAACGGAGCTTGTTATCATATTTGCAGTGTCCAGATGCTGCACCCCTGAATACACGCAGGAGCTACCTTGAGGCCATGGGATGTTCTTGGGCTGCTTGGAGATGCTTCTTTGTCATAAGCCAGTGGGTGAAGAGGTTGTTTATCCTTGTGGCTAAGATCTCAGGTTCGGGTCTCACATGGCTGGGTTCAAATACTAGCTCCATCACTTATAAACATGCGTAAGACACATGATCTCTTCAGGATTCTATTTCTCTATTTGTAAAATAGTGATATTACTACCTCATAGAGTTGTTGTGAGGGTTAAATATGGTGTATAGAGCACTTGGCACATAATACACGCTCAATACGAAAAAGCTGGCTATTACTAATGATAAAGAGCGCCTGCCCTTTTACTTGAATGTAACGACCTTCCTGGGCTGACAAGTCATCTGAGATTCTAACTGTTTCTGCACCACTGATCCTGTGGGGCTGGAGCCCCAAACCAATGGACAGAGGCAGGAGGTGCAGAGGTCCGAATCAGGTACAATATCTCTTCTGGAAGTACTCAAGGCCTCCTCTCCCCCCTCAGCCCGGCCAGCGCCTACCTCGACGTGGTCGCGAAGCTGGGGCACTGCGGCTTCGGGGAGTCCATGACCCTAGGGCAGCCGTGCAGCCAGCACTAGTGGCCTAGGAAGCTGCGGTAGTTTACAGCCCGTAGCCATGGCGACCAGGTCCCAGCAGCCCAGCGGAGGGGACGGGGTCAGGATTGTGCCACGCCTCCGAGCCACGCACCCGCGGGCTGGGAGGAAGGCCAAGTAGCAAAGGTGGACTCGAACTGGGAATAGGGTCTCCTCAGAGTCAGTCACTGTAGCGGATATGACCCTAGCGACCAGAACTGAGGCAGGGAGATAAACAGAGGCCATGGGGGAGGGAGGTGAGCTGAGAGGCCGGAGCCGCGTTGCCAGCGGGAATTGTAGTTTTCGGTGCCCAGTGTCTCAGCCGAGCAGGCTTATAGCCGAGGGGATTTGTACTACATCTCCCAGAGATCCTTACGAGACCAAGCTCTCCCGCCCCTGGAGAGCTCTGCATTGTGGGAAATGGAGTCCAAAATGTGGCTAGCTGTAGTGGTGTCGAAGGAGAGGTTCCGGACTGGGACTCGGTTTCCCTGCGGCCCAGGTTGGCTCGCTGGCCATTGGCTGAAAGAGGCGGATCTGGTCCCGCTTTTCCCCGCCCCCGGTGACACAATAGCAGCTCCCTCCAAGATGGCGGCGGCGACGGCAGACCTGGGAGCTGGGAACCTGCAGGTTGGCGACTCCTCCGGCGGGGGCACTGGATGCGGGCTGCCGTCCCCAGGGGAGCAGGAACTGAGCCGGCGCCTGCAGCGCCTGTATCC
The DNA here is from genome assembly GCF_002837175.3 of Physeter macrocephalus. NCBI lineage: Eukaryota > Metazoa > Chordata > Mammalia > Artiodactyla > Physeteridae > Physeter > Physeter macrocephalus. The sequence continues at coordinate 6,048 of NW_021146385.1, forward strand.
CGCGGTCAACCAGCACGAGACGCCGCTGCCGCGCTCCTGGAGCCCCAAGGACAAGTACAACTACATCGGCCTCTCCCAGGGCAACCTCCGCGTCCACTACAAAGGTATTGGCCTGTTTGGTCGCAGTGGGAGAAGGCCAGAGCGTCTGCGGGGTGGGTGTGGTGCCCAGCCCGTGCTCCATCACGTCCCTTCCCCAGCTCGAGTGCTCCGGCTTGGGCCTTAGTTCCTGCGGGGTGTCTAGGGTGGTGGGGCTGACCAGGCCAAGGATTGACTGCCTAGTCTGCTCTGCCCTGAGACATCTGATGTCAGGAGAACCGCAGCAGGTGTCCAAACCCAGTACTGGGCTGGACATTCTTCTCAGGGCCTTCCTGCTTGTTTTGGGGTACCTCCGACTCGAGCTAGGCCCTTCACCACTGCTTAGTTTCATAAGTGTCTGAAGAAAGGGGTGGTCACATCCTCTCCATTAGCCAGAGGCCTATGAGCTTGCTCACCTGCCAGACATCCCAGACAAGACCTAGGGTTCTGCGCTAAAGTTGTGGGGGCGTCTTCCAGGGCTGCCTCTTCCTCCCCTAGTCTTCCAAGTGGGCTGCCTGTATCTTGGAGAGTCTGCCAGCAGCACTAGGGAATCTCTCACATATGCACCCACATTGCATGTACCCTCCTGTGGTTTGAATGGCAGTGTCTCAGGCAGAGCTGCTATTCTCAGGAGGAGGTGAGCCAAAGGTGGGAGGTTTATGTGTTTGCTCAGTTGTTTTCTGATTATTCCTTGGACTGTGCAAGGGCTTCCTCTGGCCATGGAGGGATGAAGTTGCCACGGAGCAGAGAAGAATGAGGCTTCCATTTGCATTTCCTTCTGCTGAAATTTCTTCCTTGCCCTCTTCTATTAGGTCATGGCAAAAATCACAAAGATGCAGCCTCAGTGCGTGCCACCCACCCCATACCTGCTGCCTGTGGCATTTATTACTTTGAGGTGAAGATTGTCAGCAAAGGAAGAGATGGGTAAGCCCTTCCTGACCACGTTCTTTCCCCCAACACTGAACTGTTCCCTGTGGTCAGAGTTTGAGTTCTCCTGGTTGACACCTGTGACTGGTGTGAGCTGCTGAACTGCATTGGTCTGGGCTGCGAAGGGTTGAATAGCGGATACCTCTGTTACCTGGCCGTGGGCATGGCCTGGTCTAAGCAGCAGCTTTTGATGACAAATAGATACATTTTGTAGAGGAGGGGCTTCTCTTTAGTGATAGTGTAATGAGCTACATCAACAGGTCAGGGGAACAAATAACAAGTTTACATTAACAAATCAGCGTCCAGAATGGAGTTCCCCCACTGTTGTGTGGTGTTTGTGACTTCCCTCCTTTCACACTCTTGCTGTATTCAAGATTCCTTTTTATGGCATTTAGTCATGGTAGAGGCCCCTATAGACTTCAAAGGGATAGTAGAGTCTATGCAGCATTCATCAAAGCTGTGGCAGCCACTGGTCTGTCATCTTAGGGTAAACAGCATGCACACGGTCAGAATCAGATAAGCTTGCTACTCCTAAACTTGTTTTTCAGTCCAGGGACTTGAACAGCAGTTGGATCAGCGTTAGGAAGGTCCTCATTAAAGTCAGCATTAGGGAGGCTCCCTATTTTACGATGATCTAAGCAGATACAGGAAATCAGAAGGGAGATTTTTCATTTTTCTTCCTTTTCTTCTCCTAGTCTCCCTTTTTTTTGGCTATTGTCACAAAGCAGGTGTTTAAGTTATGAAATAACATAATTTTAGCTGCTTTGGAAAGGTTTTCCTCATCAGACCTTAGGTCTGGTGTGGGTAGTTTGCAAACCCCACCAGTGACCTTCCTTCCAACCCTGATGTGTGTTCTTGAGCATTTAGAATACTTCCTCTCTCCTAGGGACTGTTCCCCTTGTGGTACATGCAAAATGCCTGGCCAAGGGGCTCTGCTGGGGGCAAGACTGATGGAATTGGAGCTTTGCCTGCTTCCTCAGTGAAGTTGTAACAGCTGTGCCGGGCAGGGCTCTGTGGTTGTGGGTAGGTCATGGGGTTTTTATCTCCTTGTCTGTACTGTGGGGAGCTAGGCCAGCATCTAAGCTACCTGTAATCCCAGAATTCTATGATTCTGAAGTTCTGATCATGGCAAGCTATTGCATCTTTTACTTTTATCCTCATATAGTGCATTTACAGGTAGGAAGTTTATATTATTGGAGGGCTTTAAATCTATTTTCCCTGATAAAAGCGCATGTATTTAATGTGGTTGAACTAGTGTGAATGAGAACGGCCTCTTAAAACAAAACAAACACTGCAAAAATAGTTACAATATAGACTGAAATGTTGGTGCTGCAGTCTCATATTGCCAAAGAAATGGAGGGGCATTTCCTAAACTTGTAGGGAGGAAAATGGATTATTTTCTCTAGAGTCCTTAATCGTAGATAACAGCGAGCTAATAAAAGACAAGAACAGTTTTTCAGAAGGTCTCTACATTTCAGTTTAAATGTGGAGACCTGGGTTCCTTCACCTGGCTTTTAACATTTCAGTTATAAGTGGGTCTTGCTGGAAAAGGCCCTGTATCTTGTTAGATTGCCTTACTGTAGGTATTGCCTGCAAATCCAAAGAAAGTTGAGCATCTTTTCCCAACTTTCCCAGCATTTTTACATGAGGTAAATATAGCTGTTAAGCTGACCTGGAAATCTCAGTTTTAGAAAGGTCCCAGGTCATGTATGCTTGTGGTGGCCTGCTTCAGTTGACCACTGTCAGAGGAAAGGTGTGTGAATGTCACCTATGGCCTCTTTATGGAATCCCTGAAAGCCTTCTCATGGCTAAGATATAGCCAGGTGGGCCAGATGTGGTTTTCAGGAGGCCAAGGGCAGTTCCAGGGCAGACAATGATCAGCTTGTTTCCTGTTTCCCATCAGTGTTGAAGGTGTTTGGTCCATGACCCAGCTGTTAACTGGTTATGTAGCTTTCCTGTATTATCTAGTTCCATCCTCATGGCATCTCTGGAAAGTGGCTGGAGCAGATGATGATGTACCTGTTTTGTGGGTGAGCCCTGAGCCCCTGGGATGTTTGGTGACCTGCCCTGGCTGCGGGGCTTAGGGTGTGCAGTGGAGTAGCCTAACTTGTCAGATGCCCTCACCTGATCCCAGACACGTGTGTCCACGCTGCTGCTGCCTTTCCCTGTTGCATTGCTTGCCTGGGTAGAGTGAGGGAATGTCCAGTTGGATTCTTAGGGGATCACAGTGTTCTTAGGGGACAGAGCTGAAAGGTGCTTAGTGCTGAGTGGGCCCAGAGAAGTGTGGCGTGCTCTGGACTGGGCTTGATTGACTTAGCATCCCATTGAATCTGTAAACTTGTTTTTCTGTAGATTTGAGTACAGGCCTCCTTTGTAAAAGGTGTTTATGAACCTAGTTGTCAGTGCCATTGTTTTCCAGAAAGGCCTTTGTTCTGACTATGTCTTTTGTAGCAGAACACACTAAGCTTGTCTAATTAGAAAGGTTTCATTTCAGGGGTTATACTGATTCATACCTTCTGTGTGCCAGTTGCATGCTAGGTACAGGGAGAACAACAGTAAAGCCTGCACAGGCCAGCCTTGTCCTCAGAGAGCCTCTGGCCTATTCTGTAGAGAGTCCACTGAAAGGCTCTCTACAAGAGGAGGCAGGGCCTGGGCATGGTTTTGAGGGATGAGTAGGAGTTTCTCAGCAGGTGAGACCTGTTGGGCCTAAAATGAGCCTGGTTGGTAACTGGCTTGACATCTGGGTGCTGGGCTTTCTGAGCACTCCTCAAGTGTAAGGGAGAGCTGGAGAAGGAGGGGTTATGTTTGAGCTAAGAGCCAGGCTTAGACTGATGGGCTTCAGCTGCATTTGCCGAGTCACCAGAGCTGGGAACCCCAGGAGCAGATCTGGTGGGGTGAGGAGACATCAGAGCCCTGCCACTGGTGCCAGGAGATAAGGGCATCTGGGTTGATCTTGTTAGGAAGCCAAGGAGGCCCTGAAACTGAGGGTCCCTGGGGAAATGACATGCTCAGGCAGAGTTCATGGACCTTTGGGTGTCTCCAGCTCTTAGTGATGACACATGGAGGGTGTGGCTGACTAGGCTGACAGATGCTCCAGTGTGACCCTCAAAATAGCCTGTAACATCATCCCAGCAGCGGCGGTGGTGGTGGCCTCCTAACATGTGATGAGTGGCTCTACCCAAGAACAGCAAGGCTGGGCTAGAGCACTGGATGGAGCTGCGGGGGTGGGATGCGGGCGCTCTCCTCTCCTCTGCATCTGGTGCTCAGGCCCAGGCCCTGTGGCCCTTTGGCCACAGCCAGCCTGCCTTTCCTTTCACTTGCAGCCAGCTTCCTTTGGCCAGGCAGTAATGTGCTCATCCATTAATTCTCCACATGACAACGAGGCACCATTGTTTTGTCCCAGGCCCAGACCTGGGCCCCAGGATACAGGCCTGAGGCCTATCTAAAGAGGAGGCAGATAGGCCTGTGCACATGACCTCACAGGCTGGTGTAGAAGAAGCCCATTCATGGTGTGTGCTGTACCCAGGGGTGGCCCAGAGGTTGGACTTCCTCCTGTACCTGAGAGTCTGGGGAAAGCTTCATATAAGAGGTGATGATGCTGAATCTGGAAGGATAGGTTGGAGGGTTCCAGATGGACAAAGTGAGAAGCGATGCTCTAGACGAAAGGAACAGTGCCTCAAAGACGTGGAACACAGAGCATGAGGTAGGCAGGGGCCAGGTCAGAAATACCTTATGTGCTTTGGCCAGAGAGCTTGGGCTTATCCTGAGGGCAGTAGCAATATACGAGGACTTTGGATCTGCCTGCACTTTTATATTTATTTATTTACTTGGCTGCTTGGGGTCTCAGTTGCGGCATGTGGGATCTTTAGTTGTGGCATGTGAGATCCAGTTCCCTGACCAGGGATCGAACCCAGGCCCCCTGCATTGGGAGCACGGAGTCTCAACCACTGGACCACCAGGGAAGTCCCCTGCCTGCACTTTTGAGAGTGGATAGGGGAGAAGAAACTCTGCTGGTTTGGTTCAGCCAGGCCCCTCTGGCTGAGATTCCTGTCCGGTGCGGGCCAGTGGCTTTATTTTTATTTTTTTAAAAAGAATTTATTATTTATTATTTATTTATTTATTCATTCATTCATTCATTCATTGGCTGCGTTGGGTCTTCGTTGCTGCGTGTGGGCTTTCTCTAGTTGCGGCGAGCAGGGGCTACTCTTTGTTGCGTTGCACAGACTTCTCTTGTTGCAGAGCACGGGCTCTAGGCGTGTGGGCTTCAGTAGTTGTGGCTCGCGAGCTCTAGAGCGCAGGCTCAGTAGTTGTGGCACACGGGCTTCGTTGCTCAGCGGCATGTGGGATCTTCCTGGACCAGGGCTCGAACCCGTGTCCCCTGCATTGGCAGGCGGATTCTTAACCACTGCACCACCAGGGAAGCCCCCGGCTAGTGAGTTTAGGCCCTTGACTCTGGGCATGGCTTTCCTGCAGCAGTTGTCTCTTCTCTCTCGGTTGGCCTTTCTCCTGTATGGTGGGATGCATAGGTAGGATGTTGAAGACTGGTAGCCAGAGTGTCTTCTCGGAGGTGAAAGGCCTCTGTGTGTGGCTAGTATTCTCTGGTACTCTGGTTTTGTTAAGTCCCATCTGAAAGACAACATTGTCCATGATTTTTCATGGAGACTCAGAGATCCACTCACCCAATTAAGATCTCACCTGCCGTGTTTCTGGTTTGCAGAGCTACCTGAGCGCAGGCCCTCCAGTCTAGAGACAGCTTGTGGCTGGCCTCTCACCCTGGGACCCCCACTCCAGTCTCTGTGCATTGTACAGTGCTGTTGAGAAATTTGGTGCTCATCTGTGGACCTGGAGAAGGCCTGTCTTGCCAGCTCTGAGAAGTAGGTGCTATCTTTGCCCAAGGCAGGTACAAACAGTGATTGTGCCCTGTTCTCACCGACATCCCCCCAGTGCTCATGGCCTCAGGGACAGATGCTGAGCTTTGGGCTGCATCTCTCCCTAGTAACACATTGCACTGTTTCTGGAGATGTGGTGTATTGGGGCTCTGGAGCAGCTTGGAGTGTTGTATTGCTTACCTCTCTTGGGGGTTAAAGCCCAGGTGTAGTTGGGTGGGTGTACTGAGGTGCAGCTCTGGCCTAGAGTGAGAGGACTGAAGTCCACGTGGCATCCTCTTTTCTGGTAAGACCTGTTCCTGCCCTGAGCACATCTGGGCTTCCCTGAGACCTCCCTGCCCACTGTATGTCACCACCCAGGCTCCAACTTCGAGGTGAGAGTGAGGAGTATGGCTTCTTTCTTCATAAATGGGGACTTCCTTGGTCAAGGATCAGCCTCTAGAGAAATTCCTAAAATTCACTTCATGCCTACCCCTCCCCAACCCCACCCCCATTATTTTTTGTTCTCGGGAATGTTTGGTCTTTTCTTTTCTTTTTGGGGGCCGCACTGTGCAGCTTGCGGGATCTTAGTTCCCTGACCAGGGATGGAACCCGGGCCCCCTGTGGTGGAAGCTCAGAGTCCTAACCACTGGACCACCAGGGAATTCCCTGGTCTTTTCCCTAGATGAGTCATCAGGTAAGGGAGATTCCCTGTTAGAGGGGAAGCAAGGAGCTCATCAGAGTGGAGCACAGGAGGCTGGTCTCAGCAGCTCTGCATGGCAGGCACTGTGTGCCATCGTTTTCTGGGACCATTGGGAGGGAATCAAGGGCCCAGAGTGGGTGGTCAGAGGTTAAAAGGAAGGGACTGATCACTAGGAGAGGGGTGGATAACACCGTGTCAAAATGCAAGGATGTTCGTTCCTCTGCTTCCCTAGAAATTTTGTTTAAAATCCACATAAAATGTCTTTCTAGCTCTAGGATCCTTGGTGTTCTGTTTTAATTGAATTGTGAGGTTGTGACTATTGCTAGAAATGAGACAAGGGTACTTGGTGCTGGAACAGGGTCCAGCCCCCTGCCATGAAGGGGCCAGTGAAAGATGCTCTGGACTGTGTAGGGAAGAGGGGGAGGGGTAAGTCTTAGCATTCCTTGTACACTCTCTTCCTCTCCTACCTCTTGGACCTTAGAGATGGCCTGGGATTCAGGGAAGTTTAGGTTATGGATGACAAGTGTCAAGGCTCAAATACCCCCATTGTCCACTCAGCTTGCATGGCAAATATTATGGATTGATAGCAGCATTCATTCTTGTCCAGACAGAGCCCCAGATGTTTTCTCACTGCACAGTGCACCAGGCAGCTGCTATGTTTTGGTCAGAGTTACATCATGAGACAAAACCTACTGGTCCTCAGGGCAGAGACAGTTTAAGATGAGAAGAGGTGGAGAGAGGAGAAGGGCAGTTGTGCCCAGATGGTCCAAGGGCTCAGCTTGTCTCTTCTAGAGGACATTGCTGAGGCAGAGCTGAACCAAGAGGAAAGACATAGAGGGGATGGTTTGCTAAGCAGAACTGGTTATAACCTGGTCTACAAAAAACCATGTGTCTGAAATTGGCGTGGGCTATTTTATAGAATGCTCTCTTTTAATATCAACTGCTGTGTGAGGAGTTTATTGGTAGTTGTTACATTTGCCTTGCCTTTTTAAAAAAAATTATTTATTTATTTATTTATTTTTAGCTGTGTTGGGTCTTTGTTTCTGTGCGAGGGCTTTCCTCTAGTTGCGACGAGTGGGGGCCACTCTTCATTGCGGTGCGCAGGCCTCTCACTATCGCAGCCTCTCGTGTTGCGGAGCACAGGCTCCAGACGCGCAGGCTCAGTAGTTGTGGCTCACGGGCTCAGTTGCTCCGCGGCATGTGGGATCTTCCCAGACCAGGGCTCGAACCCGTGTCCCCTGCATTGGCAGGCAGATTCTCAACCACTGCGCCACCAGGGAAGCCCAGCCTTGCCTTCTTTTTTTTTTTAACCAAAATGTATTTTTATTTTACCTATAATTTTTTTTTTAATTGTAAAGGAATACATTCGCTCTTGTAACACCTGACATGGTGTACATTTAAAAAATATGAATAGATAGCAGAAGGGACAGAGAGATGCAGGTTTAAACAAATCCAGGTTATTGCCATTATGTATATTATATCATTTGAGACTAGTGCAGAAAACAGAAATGATTCCAGATATTTTAAGCAGGAAGGGGTTTATTACATGGAATTTGATGCTTTCAAAATCATTAGGACTTAGTTTCCATGTAATGGTAGGTTACTTGAATAAGACCCCATGCTGAGAATAATGAAAGATGCTAAGTTACAAACCAGCAAACTCAAGGCCAGTTTCTGGATGAACACCTGTAACTAGAGAGTTAAGGGTAATATCTGAGTACCTAAGAGCATTTGCGGTGTCCACACTGAGCTCTGCTCCAGCTTTATAATTACGCAGGGCCAGAGAGGTTAGGGTCCAAAGCTTATGGGATGTGGGGTCTGGTGGGAACCCTCTCACATTAAGGTGGGGTGCCAGTTGGTTATACCCTCTAGTTAAGGGCAGTGTCTTTGGTTTTGGAATGTGGTAAGCTCTAGAAATTTTCAAGGCTTGGTACTTGAGTTTCCCAGGAGATTCTTTAGGGAAGGAGCCAGAATGCAGGGTTGTGAATAACCTGCCTAGGACCACCCATGGGGGCTGTTCTGCCCCTTCCTGTCTTGTGGACTCTGGGTGTTTTGATGGTGCTGGTGGTAGTGTATGCATGAGGGTCTCCAGACACACATTCAGAACCACCTTCCTCCCTGCAAGCATATCCTGTCTCATGGTCCCTTTGCCTTCAGGCTTGCTCTTTCTTGGATGGTACCGGATTGGGTCCGTTCATCTAATACCCTTCCTCTCAGTGCGGGGGGGCCTGCATAGAATTGGGCTCAGTGGGTGACTGGGTGGCTTCCTGGTAGAGGGGCAGGGTTGGGGTGTGGCTGCTAAAGGAGCAGCTTGTTCACAGTAGCTGGTGTCATGAAGGACTGTGGCTTTAAGCAGGCCCATCAGACCAGGAAGTAAAATCCCCAGCATCAAATATTAGCCCTCGTTTCAGACCAAAACGTCACTTGGTGTTTCTCCTGAAATGTCTCCCAGGGACCGTTTTGTAACCACGACCCCAGAGATCCCCTCTGTTGTGGAGGCTGTTGATTTCTTATCTGGGGCAGGTTCTGACAGAGACAAGATTGCCAGCCTTGCGAGCTGCGGCTTACGTGTTAGATGTTAAGAGGAAACTGTCCGATGAGATTCCAGTAGCTCCTTGGGGGGTCTGAGGCAGGGGACGGGACAGTGTTGACTGGCCCTTTGACCTGAGAGGCTTGACGGCAGAGCTTACCTTCCTGCAGCCCCCGAGAGCCATCTCAGCCCTGAGGCTGAGGAGCTTGTCTCTTCTCTCCTCTTTGTCACTTCCTACCAGAGCTCTGTGGGCCTGGAGACATTCAGCTGATGGAACTTAAATTAAAAATGTTCAGGCAATTCCCCGGTGGTCCAGTGGTTAGGACTTGGCACTTTCACTGCCAGGGCCCAGGTTGGATCCCTGGTTGGGGAGCTAAGATCCCGCAAGCCTTGCGGCACAGCCAAAAAAAAAAAGTTCAGGTCCCATAGTCATTGGCAACATTTGTTAAAAGTGTCTATGGGCTTGCCAGTCCATAAAATCCACCTTTCTTCTAAGGAGAAATTGATGAAAAGTAAAAAGAGTTAGTTCTGTGTTCTTCACTCTTGTCATCTGCTGTGTGCTTATGGTGAGGGACTTCTTTCTTCTGGCCCTGACATGAGGCCAGGATACTCTGATGCTTTCCACTGAGCTCTGCCAAGCCCTACTTGTCTTGTCCGGAAAAGCCAGATGAGGCTAATGCTGGCCTGCAGGGCCATAGGGGTGTCTTTGGTGACACTGTGTGTGTGTGTGTGTGTGTGTGTGTGTGTGTGTGTGTGTGTGTATGTATGGTAAAATAAATATAACATAAAACGTACCATTTTAACCATTAAAAAAAATAAATTTATTTATTATTTATTTTTGGCTGCGTTGGGTCTCCATTGCTTTGTGCAGGCTTTCTCTAGTTGTGGTGAGCGGGGGCTACTCTTCGTTGCGGTGCGCGGGCTTCTAATTGCGGTGGCTTCTCTTGCTGCGGAGCATGGTCTCTAGGCGCGCGGGCTTCAGTAGTTGTGGCACGCGGGGTTAGTTGCTCCGTGGCATGTGGGATCTTCCCGGACCAGGGATTGAACCTGTGACCCCTGCACTGGCAGGCAGATTCTTAACCACTGCACCACCAGGGAAGTGGCCGTCTTTTCAGTTCTTTAGAGTGTACACTTAAGAATTGCTTGATTGGCATTCCATGGCAGTTCAGTGGTTGGGGCTCTGCTTCCACTGCAGGGGGCCTGGGTTAGATCCCTGGTCAGGGAACTAGGATCCTACAAGCCCCGTGGTATGGCCAAAAAAAAAAAAAAAAAAGAATTGCTTGATTGTTCCATGTTTAACTTTTTGAGGAATCACCAAACGATTTTCCAAAGCAGCTATACAATTTTATATCCTCACCACCAATGTGTTACGTTTCTAATTTCTCTACATCCTCACCAACAACTTATTTCCTTCTTTCTTCCTCCCTTCCTTCCTCATCCTAGGTGTGAATTAGTATCTCATTTTGGTTTTGGTTTGGAGTTCCTAATGACTAGTAATGTTGAGCATCTTTTCATGTATTTATTGGCCATTTGTATATCTTCTTTGGCGATACAAATGTCTATTCAAGTCCTTTGGCTATTTTATTTATTTATTTATTTTTGGCTGTGTTGGGTCTTTGTTTCTGGGCGAGGGCTTTCTCCAGTTGCGGCGAGCGGGGGCCACTCTTCATCACGGTGTGCGGGCCTCTCACTGTTATGGCCTCTCGTGTTGCGGAGCACAGGCTCCAGACGCGCAGGCTCAGTAGTTGTGGCTCATGGGCATAGTTGCTGCGCAGCATGTGGGATCCTCCCAGACCAGGGCTCGAACCCGTGCCCTGCATTGGCAGGCAGACTCCCAACCACTGCGCCACCAGGGAAGCCCCCTTTGGCTATTTTATAATTGAGTTGTTTGTCTTTTTGTTGTTGAGTTGTAGGAATTCTATATATATTTTGAATAGTAGATCCTTATAGGATATATGAATTGGAAATATTTTCTCCCATTCTCTAGGTTGTCATTTCACTTTTTTTTTTTTTTTTTTTTTTTTTTGCCTCGCTGGGCAGCTTGTGGATTCTCAGTTCCCTGACCAGGGATCGAACCCATGCCCCTTGCGGTGGGAGTGTGGAGTCCTAACCACTGTACCACCAGGGAATTCCCTCTTTTCACTTTCTTGATAATGACCTTTGATGCATAAAAGTTTTAATTTTGATGAAGTCCAGTTCATTTATTTTTTTCTTTTGGTGCTCATGCTTTTGGTATCATATCTAAGAATCCATGGCCTAAACCAAGGTCATGAATCTTTTCCCCTATGTTATCTTCTAAGAGTTTTATGGTTTTAGCTCTTATATTGTGATCTTATATTATGATCAAAACGGATCATTGATCCGTTTTGAGGTAATTTTTATATAAGGTATGAAGTAGAAATCCAGTTGTCCCAGCACCAGTTGTTGAAGAGACTATTCTTTCCCCCTTGAATGGACTTAGCATCCTTGTTGAAAGTAATTCAGCCATATAAATTTATTTCTGGACTTTTAATTCTATTCCACTAGTCTATATGTCTACCTATGCCAGTACCACACTGTATTGATTACTGTAGTTTTGTAGTAAGTTTTGAAATTGGGAAGTATGAATACTTTAATTTTGTTCTTTCTTCAAGATTGTTTTAGCTACTTGGGATCCCTGGCAAGTCCATATGGATTTTGAGGACTGACCTTTCCATTTCTACAGAAAAGACTGTTGGAATTTTGGTAGGGATTGTGTTGAATCTGTAAATCAATTTAGAGTATATTAACAATACTCTCCATCTTAACAGTATTAAGCTTTCCAGTCCATGAACATGGGATGTCTTTCCATTTATTTTTGTCTCCTTTAATTTCTTTTAGCAGTGTTTTATAATTTTTTGTATACAAACCTTTCATCTCCTTGGTTAAATTTATTCCTAAGGGTTTTTTTTTTGTTGTTTGTTTGTTTTGATGCTATTGTAAATGGAATTGTTTTCTTAATTTTCTCCTTTGATTGTTCAGTGTTAGTATATTTTTTTTTTTTTTTTTTTTTTTTTTGCGGTACGTGGGCCTCTCACCGCTGTGGCCTCTCCCGCTGCGGAGCGCAGGCTCCGGACGCACAGGTTCAGCGGCCATGGCTCACGGGCCCAGCCGCTCCGCAGCATGTGGGATCTTCCCGGACCGGCGCACGAACCCGTGTCCCCTGCATCGGCAGGCGGATTCTCAACCGCTGCGCCACCAGGGAAGCCCAGTGTTAGTATATTGAAACTGCTTTTTGTGTGTTGATTTTGCATCCTGCGACTTTGCTATTTATTAGCTAGTTTACTAGGTCTAGTAAGCTTTCTGTGTATTGTTTGGGACTTTCTATATATAGGATTTTCTAGATATAGGATCATGTCATCTGCAAATAGAGATGGTTTTACTTATTCCTTTCCAATTTTTATGCCTTTTATTTCTTTTTCTTGTCTAATCGGTCTGAGTAGAACTTCCAGTACAGTGTTGAATAGCAGTGGTGAAAGGTGGACATCCTTGTATTGTTCCTCATCTTAGGGTAAAAGCTTTCAGTCTTTCACCATTGGTATGTTGGCTGTGAGTTTTTCATAAATGCCCTTTATCATGTTGAGGAAGTTCCCTTTTGTTCCTAGTTTTCAGAGTGTTTTTATCATGAAGGGATGCTGGATTTTTCAAATGCTTTTTCTGTCAATTGAGATGATCATGTGGTTTTCTTTTTCCTTCTTTCTGTTAATGCAGTTTATTATATTGATTGATTTTCTTTATTTTTTTCTTTTGGCTGCATTGGGTCTTCATTGCTGCGTGTGGGCTTTCTCTAGTTGCGGTGAGCGGGGGCTACTCTTTGTTGCAGTACGTGGGCTTCTCATTACAGTGGCTTCTCTTGTTGCGTAGCACGGGCTCTAGGCACGCAGGCTTCAGTAGTTGCAGCACACGGGCTCAGTAGTTGTGGCACGCGGGCCCTAGAGCACACTGGCTTCAGTAGTTGTGATGCATGGCCTCAGTAGTTGCGATGCGTGGGCTCTAGGGCATGCGGGCTTCAATAGTTGTGGCCCGCGGGCCCTAGAGCACAGGCTCAGTAGTTGTGGCACATGGGCTTAAGTTGCTCCACAGCAACGTGGGATCTTCTTGGACCAGGGCTCGAACCCATGTCCCCTGCATTGGCAGGCGGATGCTTAACCACTGCGCCACCAGGGAGGTGCCTTGATTGATTTTCTTATGTTAATTTCCTGGCATAATCTCACTTGGTCGTGATATTAATCCTTTTAATGTTGTTGAATTTGGTTTGCTATAGTTTTGTTGAGGATTTGTGCATCTCTCTTCAGAAGGTATATTGATCTATAATTTCCTTTTCTTTTGATGTGTTCTTGATGGCTTTTTGATTTCTGTTCCAGGGTCTGCCCCTTCTTGGGCTTGGAAGTGGGTACACCACATTTGCAACAGTACCCAGACATTACTCTGCCAAGAACCGAAGTCTCTAGGCCAGAGCTGGGAAGGTGCTTAGGAGCCCGTTTAGTCCAGCCTCTCTTCTTCTGATAGGGAACCTGAGATGTGGGGTGAAATCAAAGACTCACAGTCCTGAGTTAGGCTGCAGTGTCTGAGACCAGGCTTCAGAGTCTGGGATGTTGTCTCTGGAGCCCTGCTGCAAAGTGTCCCTTTCACTTTAAAACTCTTCAGGTGCTTCTCTTCAGGAGGCAGGAAGGGAAATGTCAGACTTGTTGCCAAAGAGGTTCCTTGTGTGGAGCGCTCCAAGCTATCTCTGAGGACCAGATGGGGGATTACAGCAAAGGGGTGGTCTCCTCCCTCCAGGCCTTGCTGTACATCTTCGAAGGGTGTGAGAGTCCAGAGGCCTGCTTTCTAAGGTCCTGTCCTCTGTCTACCCCTAGGCCTGCCTGGGTCATGGAAGACTCTCCAGTCAATTAGAGCTGTGCTGAGGCTGTGTCACTTCAGCGGGGTCTCCTGAGGGTCTCCTCTGGGTTATGCTTGGGATGCACCAGGAGCCCCACCTCCTCTACTGAGCATGGATTTTGACCATTTCTTGGCTGTTTCTGAAGGTGTGCTCTTCTGATGCAGATTCTGCCCTCCTGTCAAGACTCAGGGAAGTGAGTATACTGAGGAGCTGACCATGAAGACCAGGTCCCTCATTGTGTCTCTCTGGCATTGAAATGTTGCCCTGGAACAATCCAGGGAGAGTCTGATGGGTGAGAGCCAGCAACCTCCTCAGTATGCAGCCATCAGCTGGCTCTTGAAAATAATTTTTCTATGATTATCAAAGTAATTTATGTTAATTGTAGAAAATCTGGAAAACTACAGAGAAAAAAGAAGAATCTAAGCTGACTGGAACATGCTCGCAACTCTCTGCGTGACTGCAGTAGTTTCAGCAGACTGTTGCTTTTGTGGGAGAGTCAGCAGAGGTGGCTGGAGGGCAGCACGGGCCCCAGAAACGACCAGTCCATTCTCAAGGCTGGTCATTTTCCAGGGCCCCGGTTTGGACCTGATGCCTCAGGGTGGACCTGGCTGTGTGGTCAGCCGAGGGCCACTGCTGCTCTTCTCTCCTGCTCTCTGGGAGATCCTGACCCAGCCCTCTTCTCTCTGGAGCCTCACAGAGAGGCGGAGTCACTCTTCTAGCCCATGTTGTGGTTTTTGCGGTAAAGAGTAGAGACTGGGAAGGTAGAGGCCGACTCATGGCCTCTCTGCCATGAGAGCTCGTCTGTTGTCCCTCTACACTGAACTGGCTGTTTCACCTCTCCGACAAACGCTGTTTTCTATTTTGCTCCCATTAGAAGAAAGGAGTAAATCAGATGGGTTTACCTTACTTTCAGTCATTTTGTGGGGTAAATAACTGTTCCCCAAGCTTCTCAGATATATCCTGCTACTTGAAAAGAAAGCCCTAGTGGAGATGTGAAGTGTGGGGAACTAAGCTCTCTCTGTGCCTGTCACCAGCTTGGGGAGTGAGAGCCCTTGTTGCGTCCCTCCCAGGAGACCGTGGCAGCCTGTGTCTGTTAGTGTTCCTAGCATTGCCTGACCCATTACCAAGAAGGAAGCAAATGCTCACCTTCTTTCTCCTTGGCAGTCCCATGTAAACAGGCATTTGTTTTTAGATGTCCCAAGATCCAGGCCTTCAAGGATGGCCTACTTTCCTTTACCAGATTCCAATACTAGAAGAGCCTCCAGTGCATGAACTAGAGGACAGTGGGGTTGTCCACTCATTTCAGTGACTGCCCTGAGGGCTCTCTGGATTCATGGTCATAGCTGAGGAAGCAGACTCTGACAGGCCAAGTGATGTGCCCTTGGGCACATGGTGAAGAGGTGATTTGAATCTGGGTTTGTCTGATACATTTGGTCTGATACAGGTATGTTTCCTGTTCGGCTGTTTGTGCAGTGTAAAGGCTTGGAGCAGAGCTGGAGCAAGGCTGCTACCGACAGGCACTTAGGCTCCAAACTTTCCAAGTACGTCTCAGAATTGCCCTTTCTTTGGTGACTGGTTGTGTTGGGATGTGTCCTGGGCAGCTCCTCCCCCACCCAGTAAGTTCACCGTATTCTAAAGAACACTTGGCTCTCTCCACGTCTTGCCATCCCACTGTTTCTTTCCTTGTCTAGCCTTGTCATCTTCCACTGGGATGATTTTGGTAGCCTCTAGTTTTGCCTCTTCAATCCATTTTTCAAATATCAGATGTTTGATCAGTTACGCCCTTTCTAAACCCTTTCTGCAGCTTCCCATTGACCTCCCATGAAGTTCAAACTCCTTAAGCTAGCATGCAGGCTGTGTGTGAATAGCTTGTTTCCGGCTCCAGCTTTGGCTCTTTTTAGGTCTGTCCAAGCTGTGACCCAGCCACACCGAACTCCTCTCACTTCCTTGACCACGGGGCTGCTTTCTTGCCTCTACGCCTCAGCACATGCTGTTGCTTCTGTGTGGAACACGCTCCTTTTTTTTTTTCCCTCATCCCCTTTACTAGGTCTTGGCTCAGCCTTCGCTTCCTCTGGGAACCTCCCACTCATTGCACCCTGATTCTCTGGCCCACCCCTGACTTGGCACTGGAAACTGTTCCAGGGCAGGGAATCCACCCTTGTGTCCCCAGCGCTGTACTAGGCACAGAGGATCTTTGTGTAATGGGTGACTACAGAGGCCTCTATGAAGAGACATTTATCACAGCTGTTTTTACAACTTTAGCAAGGACCCAACAGCAGCAAACAACCTATTCATTTTCAAGTGCCACCAGAGATCAACGGAGGAGAGGCAGTGTCAGGGTGACTTCTTAATGTCATTCTTCCTGCTTCTTAGATCCAAAGGTGAACATACTTGGGTTTGGGTTTTTTTTCCTTGTTGTTTGCCTCATTCATGGCAGCCTGTCGGAGAGCTGGGACCACATCAGTCCAGGACCTGGCAAGGCACTACACATGTTACTCATTGGTGATTTTTCTTTTTAATAAATTTATTTATTTATGTATTTATTTTTGGCTGTGTTGGGTCTTCATTGCTGTGGGTGGGCTTTCTCTAGTTGCGGCGAGTGGGGGCTCTTCTTTGTTGCGGTCCGTGGGTTTCTCATTGCGGTGGCTTCTCTTGCTGTGGAGCACAGGCTCTAGGCACGTGGGCTTCGGTAGTTGTGGCACATGGGTTCAGTAGTTGTGGCTCGCGGACTCCAGAGTGCAAGCTCAGTAGTTGTGGAGCATAGGCTTAGTTGCTCCGCGGCATGTGGGATCTTCCCGGACCAGGGCTCGAACCCATGTCCTCTGCATTGGCAGGCGGATTCTTAACCACTATGCCACCAGGAAAGTCCCCTCATTGGTGATTGAGAGGAAACCTCAGGTCTTACCTAGATTTTTTGTGAGTGGATGGAGAAGTGAACTTCCCTTGTGCCTGTTATGTCACTAGCTCTGTGGTTGTAAGTCATTTAATTTCACAGTGCTGAAGTCCAATGTCAGCAAGAGGGGAGAATAGTACTGGGGATGTTGTGGCTGAGTTCAGAGCTCACTTATCTGTCACATAGCTCTGTCATGACCTCATACCAGCTAGAAGCTGAGGTTCCCATTGAAATGTGGCTGGGAGAGAGCCTGTGACTTTGGTGATAAAATTCTTTACCAGCCTGTGAATGGATGAACCCTAGGCGTTTGTTGAATGTCCATTATGTGCCCAGCACTGCACTGACTCTTGCTTTTCCTCTGAGGGCTGGGGGCTCCAGCCCATAGCCCCTGCATCCTGAGGTGGGCAGCAGACACAGCATCTGTTCTCCCCACTGTGGCATGAGATGTAGGGTTGGAGCCTGCAGACTTAGGCTCCATCTCTTGTGCTTGTATGTTTGGGTTGAGGGGTTGATCTTTGGGAGATATCAGAACCAAATAAACTCATATTCACATGCTGGGTTTTTGGCCAGAGATGACACCTTGGAAAAGGCAGGTAAAGATATTATCTCCCTGGACCCTAAATGACCAAGCTTGAAGAGAGGAAAAGACTTTATGTAATAACAAATGTTATAATTGGTGATGTGAGTTTGAACCTTTTTTTTTTTAAACAGTTGTTCTGATATGTGTTCATTTATTTTATTGTGGTAAAATATAAATACATAACATAAAATTTACCTTTTTAATCATTCTTAAGTGTACAGTTCAATGGCCTTAAGTACATTAACATTGTTGTACAACCATCACCATCATCTGTCTCCAGAACTTTTTCCATCTTGCCAAACTGAAACTCTGTACCCATTAAACAATAACTCCCTGTTCTCCCCTCCCCTTAGACCCTGGCAGCCACCATTCTTTCTGTCTTTAAGAATTTTATTTCATTTAGCATAGTGTCCTCAGGTTTCATCCATGTTGTAGCATATGTCTGAATTTCTTTCCTTTTTAAAGCTGTATAGTATTCCATTGTGTGTATATACTATATTCTGTTTATCCACTCATCAATAGAAACTTTCTACCCATTAAAAAATAAAAATTCAACGGGTGAATTTGAAGATTTAATTGGCTTTATTCAATGGTTCATGAATTGGGCAGCATCCCATCTAGCAAGTAGAGAGATACTCCTTCCAAGGGGTTGTACAAAATGAAATGTTTTTGTCTGGCAGAAGGAGGGTGGGGCAAGGAAGTTATTAGCAAAAGAAAAGAAAGGATTGTTTTAGGCAGGACATCTTTTTCAGGAAGGGAATGGTGGGGTTTTATCGTGCAGATTACCTCACTAGCGCTAATCAGGAAATTTCAGGTTGATTGTTTATTTTTTAAATTTATTATTATTATTTTTTGCGGTATGCGGGCCTCTCACTGTTGTGGCCTCTCCCGTTGCGGAGCACAGGCTCCGGACGCGCAGGCTCAGCG
>NW_021146385.1:24811-25000 GCF_002837175.3 Physeter macrocephalus
ACCAGTGTCCCCTGCATTGGCAGGCGGACTCTCAACCACTGCACCACCAGGGAAGCCCAGATTGATTGTTTAAACGTCACATTCCTGAGAGTGGTGCAAAGTGCGATTAATTTTTTTTTTAATTAATTTATTTATTTATGGCTGGGTTGGGTCTTCGTTGCTGTGTGTGGGCTTTCTCTAGTTGCAGTG
>NW_021146386.1:0-25000 GCF_002837175.3 Physeter macrocephalus
CACAGCTTTGGTGCTCTGGCAGCCGTGTCCTGGGCGGGGGAGCCAGATCCCTCCCACACACACTCCTAGGAGATGGAAGCTTGGCGCCGCTGCCCAGAGAGGGTTGGCTGGAGGGGGGGAAGCCCGCAGGCCTGGCAGGACCGCTGCCACCCTCCCACTGAGGGGGCTCAAGCTGCATCCGGGGGCTTTCAGGGCAGCCTGGGGCAGGACCCCCTCCAGAGATCTCCAGCTGCTCCAGTGCTGTCTGCACCTGCAGGAGCTTCAGTTCTTGCAGCGCCCCCATCATGCAGTTCATCTGATCCTGCAAGCCATCGCCCACTTCCTTCATGGACATCTGCAGGGGAGAGAGCACAGGGCCGGTGAGCCAGGGGGCAGGGCTGTTCCCCAAACACACATCTCCAGGGTCATTCCAGCCTGCCACCGACCCCATCTCTATACAGCCTAGTACAGTGCAGATCAGGGCTGGGAGAGGAGGAATTTTGACACAGATATGGCTGGATAAAGGAAATACTATTAATGCCAGCTGACTTGCTAAGACAAGTACCGTCCTAAGCTACATATATGTATACATATATGCATATGTATAAATTAATCTATATTTAATCTCCCCAACTACTCTATGAGGTAGTATTATTGTTACTATTTTACAGATGAGGAAACTGAGGCACATAAGTAACTTGCTCAAGATTACATAGATAGTAAGAGGTGGCGCTGAGATCAGTTTGACGGTACGGAAAGTTCCGGTAGCCATCTGTGTCCTTTGTGTCTGTGCCCTCCTCTTCTCCTGAGCCTCCCTGTGATGAGGATGATGAAGACAATAACAATTTGTGGGCAGTTACCGTGTAACAGGAGTTGAGCTAAGTATTCTGTGCACAGCATCTCATTTCATCTTTATATAAACCCTAGGAGGTTGGTATTATAATTCTCATGTTAACATATGAGTTAACCACGGTGAGGGTGAAGTAACTTGCCTAAGGTCACACAGCTCACGTTGCTGGGACTCAAACACAGGACATCTCACTCCAAATGCTAGAGTCCTAACCACCAAGCACTGCCTCAGGATGGCTGGGCAGTGGAGGAAGGTTGAGAGGGACGTTAGGGAAGAGGAGGAGCTCAGATTCCCTAAGAGAAAGGGAGGGTAGGCCTGGGGTTTCCTTTCACTGCTGTTCACATCTGGCAGGTCAGGAGACAGATAAGGAGCCACGAAGCTCCTGTTTGCCGAGACCCCTGCCCAGCTCTGCCCAGCCCCTCTCTCCCTTCCAAACACCTGTCCCCTCTCAGCTGCTCTCAAACTTGGCTCCAGTGCTCTTCCTGCCTTCTTGGCCCAATTGGCTCCGCTGTCCTAGCCAAGAGTGGGGACACTGGGGGCCAGTTCCCCAGCCCCTCTGTGGGTGTCTAAGGCCCAAGTCCCAGGTGCCAGCTGGAAGGGGCTAAGAGATTGACTTGGGTGAGGGCCGAGTTTGGAGGCTGGGCAGGGGATGCTTCGTCTGATAACATTCACAAGGTTCCCGTCCCTGGGCCCAAGCTGCCTTGGTTCCGCCAGCTCCCTCCCCAGATCTGCTCACGTTACAACGGCAAACCTCAGGCAAGGGGACCATCTGTTTCTTAAGCCCCCCAGAGACCCACCGGGATCATCTTACCTCCCAGCCTTGTCCTAACGCACAGAGCTAAGCCCACAGGGTGGAGGGGGTGGAGGGCCTGGGAGGGCAGGTGCAGAGGCTCTGCAGCGCTGTGCTGGCAGCTGACCCTCTCAGGCTTTAGGGTCACACCCTCCCCTGCCAACTCGGGCTTTGGTGGGGGTTAGGGGCCAGCCCAGGCTCTCCCGAGCCAGCAGTGCTAACAGACAGTGGAGGACGGACTGTCCCTGAGGGCAAGGAAGCCGCTGCTGAGTGTAGGATCGCCCGCACTCTGCACCTTCCCCAAGAAAGAGCAAGCAGAAGTGGTGGTCCGGGGCCTGACAGCCTGGGGTTGGCCAGGCTCTGGGCAAGCATGCTCCATTTGAGTGGCGGCAGCAACAGGAGACACGGCCTGTGGGGTGGCCACGCTTGCTGATGGCCCCCTGCTTTGGCCCCTTTGGCTTCTACCTTCCTGACCCCTTCCTTCTGGAGGCTGCTCAGCCGCAACTGGAAGACCCAGAGCAGCGTCAGGAGACTCTGAGCCCCAGACCAAACTCCTCAAGGTCCCTTCCCGGCAAACTGCTGCACTGACTCTCCTATTTCTGCCCCCTGCCTCATACCACTCACCCCAACCTGGAACCTCAGGGTCACATTTGGCTTTCCCGCCCCACTGCCCGTTCCTGTCCCCAGATGCTGCACATCTGCCCCTCTGCCCCCTGCAATGCTGCAGAAGCCTCCTTGCAGGCCACCAAATCAGTCTTCCCGACACACACCTCCGACCCTGTCACTGGCCGCTCAGAAGCATAATCTACTCCCATAGACACCCCACACTCCCAACAGAACCTCTTCTGTGATACTTAAAAACACTCACAGCTCCTCTGTGCATTTAAGTGCTGGGTCACTGATGAAACATTCATTGAGCATCTACTTCTTGGGGGCGGGGACTGAGATCTACACGTCAGTGTGTTGCCCCAGAACCCAGCTAGCACCTCTGCACTTACTACATATCCATAAAACATACACTGAGTACCACTGAGCACCCCAAATTGCTTGCTGCCCTCAGTAAGTCACTACCCAGGGAGAAAGGGTCAGGGACGTTTCTCAAGGTTTCATTTCACCGAGAGGCACAGAGTCGGAGCTTGCCAGCTTCCTTCCAGAAGGCTAAACACAGTCCAGGTCAGAGGCGGTGGGAGGAATGACATGACCCCATTCAGTCCCTTCCAGTATGGAAAAATCCTTAAGAAATAATGCTGACATTCTGTACCTTTTTAAAGTGAGAACGAATCTGTGGGTATGTATGGATTCAGGGATGCCCATAAAACAGAGGCCCCATTCAAGTAAATAAGAGCTGAAATTGCAGCCCTATGGAAAATGATAGTGCATTGGTTAAGATCTTGGGTTCTGGAGACAAACGGAACAGGGTTCAAATCCCAGCTCTGCCATGTAATAGCTGTGTGATCTGAGCAAGCTATTTAAATTCTGTTTTTTTTAAATTTCTCCATTCTTGCTTTTTTTGGCCGCCCTGCGCGGCTCGCGGGATCTTAGTTCCCCCACCAGGGATGGAATCTGGGCCACTGCAGTGAACGTGCTGCATCCTACGAACCACTAGACCGCCAGGGAACTCCAATTTCTTCAGTCTTTAAAATGGGAATAAGAGTTCCTGCCTGGTCCAACTTTGGACAGACGAGACGAGGTAATGTGTGTTTATGCGTGGCCTACAGGTGAATTTTGGCTGTTATCTTAAGACTTCCTGAGAACTTCCAGAACATTTCTTCCTCAGTGAACCTGAACACGCAGTAGTGATAGGATTCTGTTCACCTGTCTGGTCTGACTGAGGAGAAACGTCTCGTCTGGTCCTTTTCCCACCCTGGCACCACACAGAGGAAGGAAAGGGAAGCCTCGCATCCTCCTGCCCACGGTCCAGCCAGATTCGGTCAGCCGGCCACAGAGCGCTGACCTTGGAGGGCAAGAAGGCAGCTGTGAGGGGGCTGAGGATGGAAGAAGGAAGCCCGAGTGTGGGAAACAGGGAGGCCAGGGAGTGGGGAGGCAGGAGCATCGGCTGGGGCCTGATGGAGAAGCGAGCTGCCTTTCCCAGCCCCGGGGGAGTGATGTCACCCAAGGAGAAAGAGCCAGAGGGCACGCTGCTGTCTTCCCCAGAGCGTGGGACCTGCTCAGATCCCAAGGTTTCTCTTGCCGAGAGGGAGAAGAGAGAGCAACGTGGGGTGGGCACAAAGGAGAGGCGCCAAACCTGAGAAAATCCCGAGCTAGAAACGAACACTAAATGCCATGCTGTAGGTGATGAGTTCCCCTCTGGCCTCCCAGAGCCTCAGGACAGCGCCAAGTCAAACCCAACTTGCCCTCAGGGCTCAGGTGGAAAAGTCACAAGAAGGCCCAATTAGTTCTGATTAGTTTGAGTGGGAATGGCTCTAACAGGCACTACCCTCTTTCCCCAGCTCACACACACTCACACACGCCTGTACACACACGTGTGCACACAGGCACAGAGCTAGCCTGCTCCACCACCAAGCACAACACCCGTGATAAGCGTATCCGAGAGACGGCTGTGCGAACCCTTTCTGAGAAAGGTCTCACCACCCTCCTTGCACCCCACAGCCCATCTCCCACCCCCAGCATCTTCTGGGCCTCTAAATGTCTCATTCTAAACATTTTCTTCCTGTCAAACTTTAGTCTCTCCCACTGCAGTCTAAACCAGCCCGTGGCTTCCTCCCTGTGGTGGAGCCGGATGCCCCCCGGGCACCCTCCTAGGGTTTGTAAAGAGCCCCATGCTGTCCTGTGGGGACCTGGCCCACTCCAGCTGACTAACTCGGCCACTCCACATGGGGCAGATTCACCGACCTTTTGTGCTTCGGATTCTGACTGTGAAATGATAACCCCTCACACGTGTGTAGCACTTGCTCTGTCTTCTACACGACCTTGTCTGATCCCCACAATTGCTCCGGGAGGCTGACGAAGCAGTTGGAGTTATCCCCATTTAATGGATTAGGAAGCTAGGGATCTGAGAGGTTCGTCTTCTCCCTCAGTATTTCCTAAACATGCTTCCCTAGACTTTCCTTCATGATTTCACCATATCTGTATATGACCTAGTCTCCTACTTAATACTTTACTTAAATCTGTTTATATAAATAAATGGATTTATATGGAAACTTATATGAAATGTATATCACTCGCCATAAACAGATGGTAACGCTTCCTATCTATCTATCTATCTATCCATCTATCTATCGAAAACTAAGTTTTTCATCTATCACCTGATGTCATCTTGAGCACCTCCAGTGGAAACGTGGATCTATTGCCTGAGGTTCCGAGGTGGATTAGTGCGAGGACTGGGACCCCATGCCTGGCCCTCTTACTCCAGGCCAGTGAGCTTTCCATGTCATCATAATCCCTGACTCTTCAGCCTCATGGGATTGTTGTGAGAAGAAACCAGGATAGTCAGTGGGACGTGCGAGGGCAATTATCACATAGGGAGAAAGAACATGAAGTCTTGGAGGGACTCCAAGACCCAATTCAGTTCACTTCCACTGAAGGTGTTTCTTCACTGACTCATCTGAAGGGGGAAGATGCTGCTGGGAAGCCAAACCCCACCATCCTGGCCCTCCAGCCCTGAGCCCTCCGGGGGATGGTGAGGGCTCAGCTGCCCATGGACAGCTCCCCTCCATGGCACTCGCTGGGCCCTTTGTGGTTTGGGAGGAGTAGGATGGGAAAACGTGACACCAGCATCCTCGGCAACCTTCCCAAGCCCTCCCCTAGGCCCCTGACTGATCCCACAGCTGTGCCCTCCGTCCATCCATCTCACGCCCTCTCTCAGCTCAGCCAGAATCCTTTGACACAGGCTCCAGTTTTGCCCATGGACCTGGCAGTGTGCCCTGCCTCGCTCCCCCCACCCCCATTACTCACAAGATCCCCACACAGTTCCTTTCAGCCCCTCTGGAAGCTAGAAGGAGGTTCAGGGCCGGAAATGGGAAAAGCCCAGCTTTTGCCAAGTGGCCCATTCTCCAGCTCCGTGAATAGGGACCTTCACAGCCCCCTGCTCTTGGCTGGAACTCTCAACAGGAAGGTAAGGTAGAAACTGTGCCAAGAGCCGGAGGAGGGAGGAGGGTAAAGAAAGGAGGAAGTGTGAAATGGATGAGCCCACTCTCCCAACTGAACAATCTACTGGGGGCCATGTGCTTGGGCAAGAGGCAGACAGACAGAGAGAGGGGCCCAGTCTCGCTCCTGCAGGGAGCTTGCCTCTCAGCCTCACCTCTCCCCTGTCCAGCTTTAGCCCCTCTCCAATGCAGCCAGTCAACCAAGTTCCTTGGGCATCCAAGGGACCTCAAAGAGTTACCTTCTTTTTCTCCTTTCGGATTCAGGCCTTCACACTCTCCTGTGTGGACTCTTGTAATAACCTTCTACCTCATCTTCCCGCCTCAATTTCCTCCCTCCCCCATCCCCATCCCCACCCCCACCCCCTCCTAGATCCCAGGGCACGTCTCTAACCACGCTGCTCGGCAATGCATATGGAAAAGGTCAGACTCTTTAGCATGGCATTCAACCCCGCCCCCCCCTTCTGCTCTCAACAGCTCTTTCAGCCCTGTTGCCCACTCTTTTTCTGCATATACCCTATGTTCTAGCCATAATCCAGTGAGTCTTCAAATGTCCCCTCTAGACAGTCTTCAAACACCCCCATTACTTCCATCTCTGCACGTTTTGGTCATATCGTTTCATCATCTGCCTGAAATGCTCTTTTTCTCCTGTTCCCATCCCTATTTATCCCTCGAGGTGTGGTTCAAATGCTACCACTTCCATGAAGCCTTCCCTGATCCCCTAGCTGGAGGTAATTCCTCCCTCTCAGAGCACTGAATGTGTGCCTCTCATCTAGTATGTATCCTCCGTTTCTATACAAGACATTTGCATGCATATACTGGCTAAGAGTGTGAGATCTGCAGTCAGACTGGCTGGGTTTGAATTGTAGCTCTGCCACTTATCAGCTCTATACCTTGGCCAAGTCACTTAACCTCCCCATGTCTCATTTATAAAATGGGAATAATGGAAGTACAACTTCTTAGTGTTGCTTTGGCAACTGACATAATACTTGAGATATCTGGCATATCAATAACTGTTAACATCAATATATGTTGTTATTATTATCACTCCTATTAAACTCTAAGTTCCCTGAAGGCAGGATCAGTGTCTGTTTATATTTGTAACCACAGTACTAGTGCCTGGCAAAGCGCTTTAAACATAGTATGAACTCAGTAAGTGTGCTCTGCGAACGAATGACACATGCACACCAGTCTGATCAGTTCATCACTGTGAGTTTACCAAGTGCTTACAACACATCAGGTACTGTGTCATGTGCTAGGGACATACAGCTGGGGAGGCACTTGACATAATCTTCACAGTAGTTGTATAAAGTAGGTATTTTTAAAACCCCATTTTACAGATGAGAAAGCTAAGGCACAGAGACGTCAAATAATCTGCCAGGGTCACACAGAGCCAGGTTTTGAGTTCAAGTTGGCCTGACCCCAAATCCTGTGCTCCATGCTCTTCCCACTGACTACAGCACCCCACATTGTCTAGGGCAAAGTCCTCTTCACTCTAGCTCTAAACATCAAGGGAGACCACGTTATGAGATCCTTTGCAGAAGCTTTTTTCTGCCTCAGGAAACTTGCTCTTTTGCCCCAAGAGCTGAAGGCTGTTCCTAATGTACCTCCTCTATCACCTTCCTATCTCCTCCTTATTTTGCCTTTATGCTCTGGTCCTCTTCCATGTACCAGAATCTCCTGAACTTGTGGCCACTAGTGGCTAGATAATTGCCTTCTAGGAACACCAAGTTGTTCTAGAAGGACCTTCCCCAGCCTGAGAGAAGTCTCTCTGCTGCTTCACCATGCCTCAGCTAGGATCGACATTAAAGGAGCTGGTTCCATCAACCTCCTCCTCCTCCAGGAAACCTTCCCACCCTGGCTGTACTTTACTCAGCCTTTATGCACTCTGTTTGCTCTACACTGATCTGAACTCATAAGCCACACCCTGTGCGCATCTTACATCTGCTTCCTCTGTGTGCCTATGTCTACCCCATTTTTTGGAAGCCCTCAAGGGAGCAGTGTATAAGGAACAGCTGGTCCCAAGGCCTGTGGTGTTCAGGCAGGGCCCCTCTTTGGCAGCTGGAGCGGGGAGGGATATATTCCCTACTGAATAGTTGCAGCCCTGACCCCCTCATCCTTAGGAAGAAGTGTGTCAGCTGCTGCTACTCTCCTGCTACATTTCAGCCCTGAAACCAGATCCCTGTCCTCTTCCAAACAGGGGAGAAGGGCCAGTTCTCCAGACATCAACCTAACTGAGCCAGGATCCCCAAGTTCTCAGCCTCCCTCCAGTGCTCACTTGTTACAATGCAAATCTTCTGCTTCAGGAAATTGGGAAATTCTGCTACTTTGGTTTTCAAGATCAGACTCTTCTTGTCTAGATTTTCTGGGCCAAGGGCAGGACCAGGAGGCAGGAGAGGAGTGCACAACATCCTCGACAAAGATAATTTCACAACTCCTTAATGTTTCTTTTTCTAGCAGCTTTAACCCACAGTGCCTGTAGAACGTATGCTTCTTGAAGGGAATTTAACGGCATAAATGAATGTAGAACTTGTATTACATGAGTGCCATTCCTGGGCACACACTAACTTAGGGCAAAGCCAAGCAACACACAATCCTCCTGGGTGGCAGGGAAGATTCTGCCTGGGATGAACACACACACACACTTCAAGCTCATGACACATACTGACTATAAGCCTTTCTCACCCCACTGCAGACCCAGGGGATAAACAAGCCAACACCTTCCTAACCCAGGCACAACCAAGCTGCATTGAATTCAAACCCCAAAGTCCTTAGAGGAGCCAAAAGTCTGAGCCTGAGCTAACTCAGCTCCACTTTCTCCTTCACTCCATTGGGAAAACAGAATCACTGAGATCTGGCTCTGCCTAAGCACTGTGCTGAGGTGTCAGGGAGTGAACAAGGCTCTAATAGCTCTGCCTGTCACTCTGCTCTGTCTCCTTTCTGCGCAGACTGGCACTGGGGAGGGGGCGGAACACCATGGGTGGAGGGAGAGTGCAGAGCTCTCCCATCTGAGTGTCATTCTGGGCCCCAGGCCAGGCATTTGGCTTCCTCTCCAAGAGAGTCAAAGGCTGAAGCTGTTCAGACAAAGGGCCAAATGAAAGCTAATGGGGAGCTGGGTGACTTCAGCCTCTCCCCTTCCTCCTTCCGGGGACTGGGGCTCAAGTCCTTGGCAGGAGAGCATGCAAATCAAGACCTGGAGCTCAGCTCCATGCAGATTCCTATTGCCTTTTTTATTTTCCCGGCGTCCACAGACTGTCTTCGCCCCCCCCTCACCACCTCCCACCTAAGGTGCTGTAAAAAATGCAAATCAGTAGGATTTTAAAATTCAAGCCTGTGCCAGGAACACCCACAAACCCTCTATTAAGGCAGATCCTGAGGTGGGTGGTGTGGTCCCAGATTCCAAGCAAAAAAAAGAGGATTCTGTTAGATTCTTTTCTCAACATGGCCCTTGGACTTCAGACGTTATCTGTGGCAACCTTGACCTTTCTTTCTGGTATTGGACAAGTGAATGGGACAAGTCAGAATTATGTGTGGGCTGGGGCCAGCCATCCCAAACTGACATGGAAAGCATGAGAAAATGAGTATGGGAAAGGACATGATGGAGACTCTTCTGTCCCTCATCTAAGAAGCATTCCTCTGGGTAACGTTCCCATCTGAGTGTCACCACCAGAAGGGCTTGGTGAGGAAGTCCCAGAGAAGTGATCATTGACCTGAGAAGGCAGGCCCTGGAGTAGGACAGACAGAAAGAGTGCCTGGGCCACTTGACCAGTAAGCATCAATGAGAACACCTGCTGCTACAAGCTCCCCCGGCCCCCAAGCTGGCCCCTGTTAAAGCTGCCAAGTTCCCTCCCCAGCGGGAAGAGTGGAGAGTTTGCAGGCAGGAGTGGGAGAGGCTGTCATGGAATCTGGAGAGCCATGGGCTGGCACTTTTTGGATCCAGGTCTGCTGTTGTCAGCCTGGGTGCCCCTGGCCCTGAAAAGTAAGAAGAAAGAGGGGAGAAAAGTGAGACCGAAAAGAGGTCGACTCCAAGAGAAACAAACTAAAAGGAACAAAAAGAGGCGGAGGCAAAGCCCCAGGCGAGCCTGGTTGACAGAGACGGCTGTGGCGGCCCAGGTGGGGGACGTGCATAATATCTGTCTGAATTCTGGTGGTGGATAGAACAAGAGAGGTGGCAGGTGGGAGGGGGAGGGATATTAAGTCAGTAAGAAGCAATTGCGCCTCCCACAACAGAGTTTCGGCAGGCGCCGCTCTCCCCACCTGGGCGATTTCCACGCCCCGCCGCCCACCCCCCCGACCCCGAGACTGTGCCACTTCTCCCGACCCCCGCACCCCGGCCTCTGCAGGCTCCCTCCTCGTTCCCCCAGCCCAGACCCCTGACATCTGGCTGGGCCTCCGCACTCCCGCTCGCGAGCTGCCAGGCGGCGCCCGTCCTCCCGCGCCGGGCCCGCCCCCGCCGGTCCAGCTGCCAGCCCCCTCCCCGCTGGCAGGCAAGTCCGGGCAGACAGCCGGCAGGGCCTGCCCCTGCAGCCGCGCCAGCCCTGCCAAGCCCGGCCGCCACGGCTGGGGGGGTGCCCGGAGGTGCCAGCTCCCCTCGAGCGAGCAGTCCCTGGCCGACCTCCTGCCCCGGGCAGGGTTGGAGCCACGCACCCTCCTCCTGGCGCGCCGCGCAGCCCCCGCTGCCCGGCAGCCGCGTCCCGCTCTTTCCGTGCGGGCGCCCGGGTCCCACCGCGTCTCGGGTGCGCCCTCTTTGCTCCCTCGGGTCTCTGGGCACATTTCGGTCTGGGCTTGCTTGGCTCCCTCCGTATCTCTCACTCGTTCGTGCCTGCCTCCCTCTCACACAAGTCTCTGCTCCAAGTTTCCTCGGGGCCCCTTTCCCTCAGGACAGGCCCTGTCCTCCGCCTGCTCTCCGTGTGCCCTCCTCTCCTTTCTGGGCCCCCGCCCCGCGCCCGTCGCGGTCCCGGGGTCCTGGCGGAGGCCAGGTACCCGTCGTGGCGGAGCAGCCCTCCCAGCCCCCGGCGCCCGCTCCGCTCCGCTCTTACCAGCTCCTGTTTGAGGCGGCGCAAATAGCAGTCCATTTCCCTGCTCTTCTTCCTCATGCGCCTATTGGCCGGGCTCGGCTCCACGAGAGAGTCCCAGGATGGGAACACCGGTCCCACCAAAACCGCGCTCGGCCGGCTCGCGGCCCCCGCGCTCCGCGTCTGTCGCAGCACCGAGCCGAGCCTCTGCTCCCAGGTCCGGACTCGGAGCCGCTTCCCGGCTACTCGCGGCGCGCAGTCCGTGCTGGGGGCGGAGGGAAAAGTGGGACAGCCTATGAGAATACAGGAGGGATGCCTTCAGCCAATGAGAAGAACGCACGGGGGGTGCGGGCTGGGCTGCAGTGGGTGGGTCCTGGAGCGGGTGTGTGCACCAGGCGAGGGCCTCCGCTCCTGGGGGCGCTGACATAGGGGACACCTGCCTGGTCCTAGCCGGTGCGGCGGGGGATATCGTGACGCCAGACTGTACCGACGTCCCCCAACAAAGCACGTGACCCCCAGAGAGAGCCCCGTCTTACGGATGGGAACTGGGTAGCGGTCTCGGAAGAAGCTGAGTGCCTCAGTGTCAACAGTTTCCCAAACTCCGATCAGAAAAGGAACACCCTCCACCCCAAATGCCACTCGACAGCTCTTTTGAATTCTGAAGTGTTCAAAAAAGTGGACTCTGGAAGTGTGGGTCTACCTCACCTTCCAGTCTATTCTTCACCCCTGGAACGGAGGAGCCGCCGCTCGGTCCGTTCACGTATTTAACACGAAGCAATGGAGGCTCTACTGTACTCCCTGCAGGGTTATAGGTCTGCGGTTACTGAATAAGACAGGCTAGGTCTCTGGTCTCAAGAACGTACAAGGGGCGGCAGAAGGGAAGGGGATAATACAGACAGGTAAAAAAATAAAAATTAGACACCATAATTTCAGGTAATGATTCTTCATGAAAACATAAAAAAGGGTAATGGGATGGGGGCTGCCTTCAGTAGGGTGGGCAAGGGTGGAGGAGCAGGCCTTTCTCTCCCTTAGTATTCCGGCGGCGTCAGTTATCCTAATTCTTGCTCTGGCCACTTGCGAGGCTCTCTGTAAGGTCGGGGGAGGGAGAGAGGACTCAAAGATGCTAACATTCTATTCAACAGACGCGGCCCATGCCCCGGAGGTGTGCGAACTCCAGCCAGGTCCTGGGCGATGGACCCGAGAGGGGCCGCAGGCCTGCCCGGGCGCTCCTCCCAGCCGAACCCAGGACCCCCAACGCCGGCCTCCGCGTGCGTCGGGGCTGCGGTTCCCACCCGGTGCCCAGGCTCCCTGCAACACGGCCTGGCCCGCGGGGGGGCGGTGTTGCAGGGCCCGAGAGTAATTAGCGCAATTAGCTACTTGTTGTTTCAAGGTAATTAACGGGGGGAAGTTTACCCCAAGCAGAATTTAGGGATCTCCAAATGAGACAACCGTGAAGACGCGAGAGAAGGGGCAAAGAAAGAAAGCAGAAACTTCGGCCATTCCGATTCGTGTCAGCAAAGAGCGCCACCTCTGTTTACCATGGAGAGGTGAGAGCGAAGGAGGGAGGGAGGATAAAAATGAACGTCTTCAGAAATGAAGACTTTGCAAAGTCCAGTCGGATGGCCTCCACTTAGCCCCGGGTTCTCAATTATAGTGGACCTTGCCTAGGGCTCTCGGCCTAGCCCTGACTGCCCCCTTTGGATGAAGCTGGGCAGCGGTAGCTGCTGGATAGAGAAAAGGAAAAGGCACACAGGTGGGTCAGAACCCAGTCCGAAGCCTGTGTCTCGGTGGCCGCTCGCCAACTCAGGTGGCCTCGCTCCCTTCGAGATCGCGGCACAGGATCCCGCGTGGGTCAGAAAAGCCGACGGCCGCGGGATGGGGCTGAGAATCTGCTCCTGCGTTTCCAACGCCCGCTGGGAGAGCCCGAAAATGCATTTCCTGCTGCTCTCCCTGGCCGGCCACCGCCCTGGCGAGTCCGGCCCGCTGGTCCACTCAGCGTTGCAGAGCCCGGCCCCCGGCTTCCTGGCAGTTGTGAATCGAGACCCCCAAGGGGCCCCTTTGGGTAGGACACGAGGAGAGTTCAGAGTGGGAGCCATTCCCAAGGATGGGGCTGAGGTCTCCAGCCCAGGTGAACCAGTTTTTGAGTTGAATACTCTGGGACTGCCCGTTAACATATAGTTCACGGAGGAAGTTTTATGTGGGGAGAAACACCACAAAAGAGCTCCTCAACCCGGAGGGCCGGTGCTTTGCTGTCCAGCACCCAACAGCAGTGGCAGGTATAGGAGGCACTGAGTCTGCGGGTGTGTGGCTGAAATAGTATTGGGAGTCAAGTTTCAGGCCTAATTTTCTCCATGCCTGCGAGCTCAAGGACTGGAATCCTCTTGGAAGTTAGTAGGAGAGCAGCTATGGTTAAAACTCCCAGAGATACAGGCTGATGTCTTCACAAGAATTTAGGACCGGGTGATTAGGCCTTCTAGAGTATTGACAACACGGTATGACCTTGCACAGATGCTTTCCTTTTACTGGCCTCAGTTTCCCTTGCTATAGTTTAAACCTATGTGAATCTTAACACTTTTATATGCCTTACAAAACTCTATTTTGACAAGGATCTCTGAAGTAGTCAGGACAAGGGGAATCCATCTTAGAGATGAAGAATATATTGTTAGCAAAGCCAAAGATTGCATTCTACCCACTTCTAAGGTCAAGGATATGGCAAGAAAAAAAACTGATGACCACAATCTCAGTGCAGTGCTCAAAAGAGACAGGTCCCAGCCAAGTCAGAAGTGCTATTACCGTGTGGTTCCCACAGGACTTTGGAGGACAATTACTGTCAAACTCTGGAGTGCTTTTATAATGCTGGGCCACCACAACTTTCTTGCTCCCCTGCCTCTGAGAAGGCCAACATTACACCAGGGTGTATAGAGCCCTCTCTCTTACCTGGTTTCTGAAGAGGTAGCTCTGTCATCCATCTTTTCTTTTTCTTAAGTGGTAGAGAATAAAGCCTGTTGCCATGGTTGTATAAACAGGGATAAATATTCTTGGGCTGAGGATGGGGGTGGGGGTTAGGGGACGATTCATTTTTGCTGAAGAGGAATCAAATGGTTCAGCCTCCTCCCTCCTGCCCCCCAACACTCAGCCTGGGCGGAAGATGAGATTACCTCATTTGAAAATAAAGAATAAATCAAAGGTCTTGAGATTGGATGTGAACTTACTTTCTCAAAGCCGTCCAGAGCTGGAGTGGAACCCTCAGAAGCATCTCAGCTTTGCCCCTTGCTGGTGGGGATAAGTATATTGTGGGTACTTTTCTTGAAGTGCAGCTCCTGGAAACGGTGCCTAAAGGTGTCAGACTCTTGTGGTTTGCCCAGCCTAGTCAGGGATGGTGGTCCCCTCTGCCCTACTGCCAGAGCCTGAAGGTCCTGGCACCCATGACTGAGCTCAAAGGGAGAGGCAGAACCAGTTGTATCCCAACGGAACTCAGATCCTAAACTAAACAATGGAAACACTGCCATTCTACTGGCTCCAGATCCTATGGTTCCCACCTGGACGTCCCAACCCACCAAGTCCTAGCCTGCTCTGGATGAGGCAGCCCTGGCTAAGGCAATGGCCATCTCATCTCCACTGGCAACAGAAGAGCTGAGGAGCTCATCCTGATAACCTGATGTGAGGAAAGAGATATGTGGCCACACACGGTCTGGAAACCCCATCATAACATCACCCTCCCAAGGGTGGGTCCGCATCCCCATTGCCCTCATGCCTCCCCACCTTGTGGCTGCCAACAGCCATTAACCCAATCCCCGTCCCTGCTCCCCCCACACCTCCTGAGCATCAACAGGAAAGGCTGACCCTAGAGATAAACACGTGCTGTTGGAATGTGTTCAGATATCACTGCAGAACTGTTTCTCTCCAGGCAGAGGACCTCTCCTGGCAGGCAGGCCCAGAGGTGCTGAGCAGAGACTGCGTGGCTGGTGTGAAACACTGGGATGGTGGGGGAGGAACTGGACAGAAGCCTAACTCTTCTTAGAATAATCTCTCAGTTTTCATGATATCTTCCTCTGTCCACCTTAGACAGAGGCCTGGGCTCCTCTGCTTCTTACAATCCCAACACCAGGAGAGACAGCAGAGAGACGAAGTGGTCTACATGTTAGGAGCCCTCTCGGTTCCAAAAGAAAGATTCACTTTGGTGTTTAAGGGAACACTCTTTTGACTGCGTGGTGGAATCAAAGACTCAGTCACAGGAAGCTCGTTAGCTTTTGGTGTCCTCAAACAGAGAGTATCATTCTCCTCACTTTCAGACAGAGCAACTGAGGTCCAAGGAGATGGGTCTGAAAGGTGATATAATAAAGTCTCCCTGTTTCCAAGGTAACCTCTTTCTACTGCCCTCCTCTGCGGAAAGCAGCAGGCATGTGGATTACTGAGATGATGAGCCATTGAAGGAGAGAGTCCCAGTACTTCCCCATCTGCAGAATGGCCATCACTCTTGCATACTGTGTTAACTTAGATGCCACAGTCACAGCCGTCACTTCTTTACAAAGTCCCTGGGCTGCAAGACCAGTTATGCAGGTGCTAAAACTTTTTGGAGAGGGAGAGAAGGTAGGTGTTGGAGGAAGCAGTAGCAGGATAGTCGTCTAAGAAAACTTCATGAATGAATGGATTATTTCAGCTGAACAATTCAGAGGAATTGTAAGTGCAAAATTAGACTAGTCTGAATAATGAACAGTTAGTCTATGGGCTGCTACCAACCCCTGTTTGGAATTATTTGCAGCTATGGGCCTGTGCTTATGGTGCCTAAGCGATGGTCTCATTGCTACTGGGAAGTAAACATTTCCATTTTGCAAACATTTGCTGGAAAAGCAAGTATTTTTCAACTGCAAAGAACACCTGAAGAATGTCAGGGCACAGCTAGGGATATACTTATGGAATTTGTGCAAATTAATGCTGGTTGACGCAAACCGCACTGAGAAGGAAAGTGACTTGCTCCCTGCACTCTCCTGGGGATATCCTGCCACATCTGGCTCCCTGGAGGCCCAGCGCTGACTTCCCTGTAACATCACCATGGCCTGCAACTCAGGGCAAAAGCTGATTTTATTACACACTATTTGGTCATCTCCGCCAGCTTCTGGTAGCTGTAAACAAGTACCAGGCTTTGGCAGCCTGCCAGGGGGAGAGTTGTCAGCAAGAGAGAAAGAAGGCTACCTGCTTCTCCCACTGAGGCCATGGGGTAAGTAGAAAAAGAGGTCAGTTTCAGGTTTGGCTTACTGTGCATATTTGCTTCCACCAGGCTGGCTCCTAAGCCTCTTCTTGGTCTTTTGCAGGTGCCAGAGAATTGTCCTTACCCTGATCAGACACCAGCCCTGGGGCACAGTTGAGGTTTCAGCCTGGAGACCCTGAGGGGAGCCAGTGCTGAGGGTGACAGCTGCTTCTGTGAGGGCTTCTGCTTGACCAGTGCCCTGGGGTTTTGTGGGGTGTGAGTGGGGTGGGTAGTGACTCGCAGCAGCAGCAGTCTGTACCAAGAGACAGCCTCTGGTTCCCAGAGCAGAAAGGCAATGAGGCCAAGAAACACTGCCATCATTTAACAAATGAAGATGCACATTGCAGAACAGGAGCTGAACACGCAAAGGAGTTTGGGATTTTTACTGCCCTCCCTCCTCCCTGCATTTGGACAGGTTTTCTCTGCTGTGATTATTCCTCATGAATCATCATCCATAGAAAGTGACTGAGGCAGTGGAGAGTGAATAATGAATCCCCCAAATGGTCTTTTGTGTCTCTGCCTGGAGGGTTTTGGAAATAACTTGCATTTAAATCTCTCTGACTTAGAATCATCGAATTTGGGAGCTGTAAAGGACCTTATAGATAATCAGGGAATTGTGACCTCATGGAAAGACTAGAAGTCAAGCTCTGTGGGTCTGAACCTCCAGTCTGTCACTGAAAATAGAGCTAGCTAACATTTATTGAAGGCTTTCCTTGTGTCAGGCACTCATCTGTTCTCCCCAGACCCTAGGAGGCAGGGCTCCTATTGCCTCTGTTCTGCAGATGAGGAAGGGATGAGGAGCCAGAACTCCCCTCGGTTCACACAGAGGCTCTGGCTTCAGAACCCATGCCTTCTGTCACTCCAAGGCCTCACCATGTGGACTTGAACAAGTAATTTAACCTCGTGTGTCTCAGTTTTCTCCTCTGTGATCTCTTAAGTCTGGCAGTCTGCATTTCACACCCAAGCATATGACCTTACAAGTTAGGAGAGCGCAGCCCAGAAATATTAAGTGATTTGCCCTAAATCACCCAGGTTGCTAATGGCAGAATCAGCAAGGGAACTCAGATCCAGGGATCTTCCCTCCCCTGTCCCTCCCACCCTCCCCCTCCTCCCCGCCAAGACCTCTTTCCCCTTCATCACACTTTGGTAGGTGCTTCTAGAGGAATCCAACTCCTTGCCTTAGAGAGATCTCTTCTATGATTTTAGATCGATAGGTTGGACATGTTGGGTTTGGGTGTGGCCAGTCACAACACCAATGGTGAGTTCAGGAAGCTGGTGATATTTGTCCAAGTACCTTCAACCTATCTGCCTGCCTGCTCTTTGCTATCATTTTCAGGTCAAGAGTGGTGATGAAAACCATGAGGGAAGAGCATGGCAATGCCATGTCTGGTGTGGCCCATACATACTCTCCCTTGGTGGGTGCTGTTTCCAGCTGTTTGTCCTCATCAAGCAAATGTTATCACCTTGTGCCGGCTCTCTCTCCCAGCTTCCTTCATGGTGGCAGTGGTTGAAAGCCTGCTCCTCTCTCCCCTTCCCTCTGTCCTTTGTTCTCCCTGTCCCAGGTTCTGATCATTAATTGGCGAGTGATGAGTGTGCCTTGGAGGAGGTAGGGGTCAACAGGGTCTCCAGTAATCACTATGCACCATCTTTGCCAGCCTCCCCATCCCAGTGTCTTCCCTACGGAAGATAGATTGGAAAAGGGTGGAGGTGTCAATAAAGAAATCATTGGAGTGCATGGAAAGTGAGAACAAGGGAATCCTGGGTGAGGCATTACTCTATTCACAATGGCACTGGGTACCCATGCATGTGTGTGAGTGTGTGTGTGGCTCACACACTCTGAAATGAGCTCTCACCCACTGGTGAGTGGAAAATTAGCTTTGGCAGGTGAGGAACTGGGTGACAGGTGAGGAAGCCAGCAGGGTATCGGTGTTATCTGTCTCCTATTGCTGTTTGCTGGTGTTGCTAACAATATCTCGCCCACCCCCTTCCCCTCCCCTAACTTGTAATTAGGTGGAGTGGAAATGACTCGGGAGGGCTTGGACAGGTGGGAGAGTGATATGAGTACATTAGAATGGCCTCGTGACCTTTGGAAGCCAGCCGTGTGCTTTGCAGGTGGGCTGCCCCAAGCAAGGTGGCAACTGGCATTTTCCTGATGGCCCACGAAGCAAGCTGTGTGGTTTACCTTTCTCTGGTGGGTGGGAGAAGAGATGGCAGTCCAGAGACTAAGTCCTGGGAAGTTCTGCCAAATGGCATAAGCTGGAGGTGAAGTGAGCCAGGACGGGAAGGTGGGAGACCTGGAGGTCTTAGACTGGCTCTGCTGCCCATCTCTGCCTGCTAGTTGGCCCTGTAATCCCCCTGTGCCTCAGTTTCTCTGATGGTAAAGTGAGGAAAATAATCTCACTGCTACCTGCCTGTTGTGAAGGTAAAGTGTAAAGGCCCTTTGAAGTGTCAAGAACACTGTCATTGGACAGTGCCAAAGGAATCTGCAGAGCCTCCTGAGAGGCGGCAGCCTGCCTCTGCGTCACTTTCACAGCCTGTGCTCAGACAGGTACTTAGGCACCTCCCATCCGTAAATCTCATCTCCTATCTATAGTCAGCAAATAAGGGAAAGGGCAGGCCCCTGCTCTGCTGCCACCTGACCTTGCTCCCAGCCCCAGCTCCCGGCCTCCCCTGACTACAGCGCAGGTGATGATCCCTATGTGCTCCCGGCCTGTCAGTTTAATTTAACAAGGTTGCGGGAGAGGTTTGATTTAATCAAACCAGTTGCTGTATCCATTCTGCTCAGAGGTCCCTCAGTGTCACCACTGAGGCTCAGATTAGACAGTGACAATTACTTCTTCTTCCCTGGCTTTGCCTCCCCCTCCCTTTCTCTCCCTGGAGGGAACACGGAGGCAGATCAGTCTCCTGGGACCTAAGAATAGATGCGGGGAGGATCATAGGAGGGAAACAGACTGGCCTCAGAAAGCCCCTCTCGTGCCTTACATGGCCTTGTTTAAGTCTGAGCAACCGCCTGAGGGATGAAGGGAGCAGCAAATGTGAGCAGAGCTGCCTGGAAAGGCTCAGGGCTGACTGAGGACAGAGCTGTGCCATCATTAGTGCCATCATGGATGGCCTCAGAGATAAAACCAAGCTCCCTTGCTGTCGGGAAACTGGGTGGAGGGCGGACCAAGGAGGTAAGGTACGGTATGCTCTGCACGCTCCAGACCACAAGAATTTATTTCCAGTTTCTCAGCCTGGATTCTGGGGTCTCCAGAGCCAGGAGACAACAATAGAAAAAAGGTGAGGCTCCATCCATCTGAGTCTCTGTGGCTCTGTTCTCGGCATGAAAGCAGCAGTGACAGGAGGAGGCTGTGTGGATGTGGGTAACTAATGTGTTGGGGGGAGGCAGGTAACAGTGGTGTGTGTGGGGGTGTGATGTGTATATGAGTGTCTGGCTGGGGAGCCAGGCAGGGGGGTCTCTGGTGCAGATAGGTCAGGTTTAGGGAGTTTAGAATTCCAGAACAAATCTCTCTTGCCACTTAACTCTTTCCTTTCCCTCCTTCTCCAGGAAGTGGGTGCTCGGCACCTCTCGTTCTCTTGAGCAGCTCACAGGAGAGAAACAAAGTCCTCTTGAAGGGGAGCCCTCTCTTGGGGTGATGGAAATCTTTCCTTTTGCTCATTTGTGTCACATTCTTCCATCAGGCCGGGCAACTGACAGGTGCACCCTTCCCCGGGCCCCTTTCAGAGTCCCCTCCCTGCCATTTGTGTCTCACCCAAATAACCAGCAGACACCACGATCCGCAGGAGCTGCGTATGATTAGCAGAAACCCTTCCTGACAGCTCCAAAGAGAAGCCCTCAAATGCGTATTCTATTGAGTGCATCTCATTGCTGCTGACAGTCGCTTTATCAATTAAATTCCACATTCCCAGTCTTCGGAGACGCCACAAACCTCCCTACCTAATAAATCACAGGCCCCCAGTTATTGTTAAATGTCCCATCAGTCTCTAATAAACTCCCTGCCAACAGGGGCAGGTTATTTATTATGCTGCCTGGACAAGAATGAATTGGGCCCCATTCTCAGAAGAAGAGCAAACGTGATGCCTTCCTCCCTAAAGACTGAGGCTGTGGTATTAAGTGGGGCAATTAATCAACGTGGGCCTTGGGCAGAGGGGAGTCTGGTCTAGAGAGAGGGAGGATGGCCTGGGGTCCTTTACTGAAAGCCAGCTAAGCAAGTCCCCATGGTGGGAGGTGGCCAGGCAGAGTATACGAACCTGGGCCTTTGCTGCTTCTTCCCCTCTCCTCATTCCTGTTTGAAAAGGTACTGAAGACATAGTCACCCCATAGGCCAAGGGGCACATATGAAAACAGTTATTCTCCACGTTGAAAGGTAGCTGCATAGGACGGAGCAGGGTTGTGAAAAATTCTGTCCAGAAGGCCAGATATTGTTACTTAATAAACTTGATATAACTGAAGTTTATTGATGGTGCTCGTCCACTGAGCAGATGAACTGAAGAATACAGGAGGGAATGTTCCCCTTGCCTGGGAGACAGAACTAGGAAACATGTGCTCAGTCACTGTTTGCTGGCTAAGCAGCACACAGGTTAAGCACTGACACTCAGAAGGCAGTGGACAACACCCAAAAGACCCAGGGGTTGTTAGGTGTGAAAAACAGCATATAAAGTGGGCCTTGCAATTACTACCTCATATTAGATCCCAAACTGAGATGATGCTCGATGCCCTGCAAGTTACAAAATCCAAACTCCTCAGCTTTGTCATTCATCAAGCCCTAGTCTGTATTTCCAGTTGTATTTCTCTCTATTGCTACATAACACTATCCTCCTTTGGGCGAGCATAACACATTAATTTTATATTCCTTATGGTGGCAGACAAGGTCCTCCATACTATGGGACCAATATATCTCTGCAACCTTGTTTCCTGGTAAGTGCTGCCATACTTGCCTCCGTTCATGCTAAAGCTCATACCTTACCGTAACTCCTATGGTTTCTCATGCTTCCACGCCTTTGCACAAACTGTTCCTTTTGCCCAGAATATCTTTCTAAATTGTCTGCCTGGTGAGCTTTCCTTCCACCCCCGCTGCCTGATGAACTCCACATCTATCCTTCAGGATCAGCTCAGAAAATCACTCCCCAGTGCTTCAAGGGACTTGAGCTTTGTCTCCTGGTGCAGCTATCTTGGCAGAAGTGCTAGACTCCAGGGATTAGGAAAAGAGTGACCTGGGCATGGAGGTTTTCTTATAGTTCCATGCATGCTTTAAACCACTTTGATTTGGGATGGGGAGAGAAGAGCATAGAGAAGAAAGCTATTGGTCTCTGAATACCAAAAGCTGTTTTTCTCATATTTTCAGATGTTCTCACGCTCTCCCACATGACAGCCACACTTTGAGCAGCTAAGGCCCTGAAAAATGTCAGTACTGCATGTAATTTTACACCACCTTGTGCTACTTGCATATTTCCTCCTTGGTCAGAGCTCTGTTTGCATGTATCTTTCTTCTTGAGGGCAAGTGCTCTGCTTATTTTGTCCCAGTTTTGTATCTCCAGCATCTGGCTGATTCGTATTAGGCGTTTAGAAGATTTCTGTTGAAAGAATGAATAAAGAGATGTCTGCAGATTGAATGCAAATAATAAGGTTGCCTACCCTTTGTTGCTTTGAGGATCAAATGAGAAAAAGTGGCTATAAAAATCTTAGTGCCTTCCCTTCTTTCCACATATTCCCACGGATCCTCGCATTCGCGGGGGTGGGGGGGGCACCTTATGTCTATGTTTTTGTTTACATTATTTTCCTTTCCTCTGGGTGCAGAAACTTCCATTGTGAAATCACTGCCTGGGACCATTTGAACCTGAAAATCCATTATGAGTCTACCTTTTACTCCTACTTCTTCAGTTCACAGGAATCCTTCCCCCCTCTAGCTTCCAGGTACATAAGGTGAGGAAAGATTTTCCAAGTAGACAGAACAGCATACAAAGAGGCTGGGGTCCCATTGTGATTTTATCCTGAAGGAGGCCAGCAGGCAGACAACAGTCCAACTGGTTTCTGCGTGTTACTCTCATACCTCACCTGGTTATTAAATGGTCTCCTACCTTTATGTTTTATTTTTATGGCACTAAAAATTACGACCAACAGCATTATTACAGTTTTTAACTACTGAGGAAAAAAATTGTATTGATTTGTTTTTAGCTATAGCAATATAATTTATGCCTAGTAACATAACTGCAATATTTGGGCAGGGGAACCATTCAGGAGGTTGTTGTGATAGTTAGGACCTAAAAGGTCCTAAAATAGGACCCTTAAAAGGGACCTAAAATAGGACAGATGCTATGGAGACTGGAGAAGAAATATGGATATTTGGAAGCAAAATTACTTGCCCTCAAGTAATTGTTAGAAAGGGGAGGGACTTTCCTGGCGGTCCAGTGGTTAGGACTCGGTACTTTCACTGTCTGCCATGGCCCCGGGTTCAATCCCTGGTCAACCCA
Source organism: Physeter macrocephalus (assembly GCF_002837175.3). NCBI lineage: Eukaryota > Metazoa > Chordata > Mammalia > Artiodactyla > Physeteridae > Physeter > Physeter macrocephalus. Next base: position 22,457 of record NW_021146386.1, read on the forward strand.
AATCCCCCCCCCCAAAAAAAAGAAAGGGGAGAGGGATAATGGAAGGTGGAGTCAAGAATAATTAATTCCCAGGTTTGGGATTTAGGGATTAGGTGGATGAAAGAGGTGGGGTACTAAGAGGAAGTCTGGAACCTTTACTGCCCACTCCCAACAGGCTCCCTTCTTTCATATGAACAGTTGACATTTTCTCAATGTTTTGTAAATTTCTAAGAAAAATGCATCTGAGAATACCTTTCCAGTGGGATTACCTTGCCAAAGTCCTCCTACCTCCTTTGGAATCTGAATCATCACTGTGTGTGTGTGTGTGTGTGTGTGTGTGTGTGTAGGGAAGTGTGAGGCTGGTGAGAGATAACGACCAGAATTATGATATAATCTTTAGATTTTTAATTGTGAATATTAGGTTCCAAAAATACTTACATTTGGAGTTATGACTCAGACTTTGTTATAGGAGCTCAGTTATTCAATAAATATTGAGCACTTACTCTGTCAGATTGTTTTTTCCGATTAGGGATACTGCAGAGAACAAAAGAGAATAGGTCCCTGTCCTCATAGAGTGGGGGAAACAGACAATAAACATGATTTCACCTAGTGATAAGTACCATGAAGAAAAATAAAGCAGAACAAGGGAATAGAGAGTGATGGGAAAGGCCGGGGAGCTGCCAGGATGGGGGAGCTATCTCAGATAGAGTGTTCAGGAAAGTCCTCTTTGAAAAGATGGTATTTGAGCAGAGACCTAAAATAAAGTGGTAAAGACTGTGGTCATCCATGAGATGGTGGTGGGAAGGCATAGGAGCAACACATAGAAAACGTTAAATTTGAGCTATTAGACATAAAGTGGAGGTGTTGAGAAGGGAGATGGATGTACAAGTCTGGAGTTCAGAGGAAGGTCGGAGGTGTAGATACTAATGTGGGAGTTGTCAGTCCAGTTGCTGGTTCCAATTCGATTTGCCTTTATCAGAGCTCAGCGTGTGCTGCCAGGTACTGTGCTAGGGGCTGGGAACGCAGAGATGAAAGCACACAGATATATACCTGGCAACGTGGTCAATCCTAAATCTCGCTGTACTTCGGGCGCTCTCTGCGAGCACAGGAGGAGGCAGCGAGTTGGGGCGGGACACGGTGGGGAGCCGGAGGAGTTGACCGCCGAGCCGAAGCCCGGAGGCTAGGAGCGTGACGCACTGGGCTCTTCACAAAGGCAGCATTGTGAGGTCGGCAACGCGGGCGCAAGGCGGGGCACTGCTCCCACCGTGAGCGCGGGGCGCCCTCTGCAGGCCTCAGGCGGCGACACACCGGTACCCTCAGCTTTCCTCCCCTCCCTTTTCCCGCCTTCCTCAGGCCACGTTTTTTTGTTGTTATAGCTGTTTCCGAGTCTCTCTAAGCCTCCGACTTCCCTCCCTTACCCCTCCTCTTCGAGGCCGGGAGTGTCAGTGTCTTCGCAGGAAGACTGCCAATAAAGTTTTTCCTCTTCTCGTTCTCAGGCTCCCCGCCTCGCCCCAAGTAGCGCGAGATCCGGCGGCGCGGCTAGCATGGCGGCGGCGTTTGAAGCCGCGGCGGCCTTAAAGACCGTGGAAACCACTATGCCGGCGGAGCGCGTAGCCGCGCAATTCGCGGCCCCGGAGCCAGCCCCCCGGCCAGTGCGGAGTCTGCGGACGGCTCACGACATCAACGGCCCGCGGACCCGCACCGGGGACGTGCTGCTGGCGGAGCCGGGGGACTTCGAGTCGCTGCTGCTGTCGCGGCCGGTGTTGGAGGGGCTGCGGGCGGTTGGCTTCGAGCGGCCGTCGCCTGTGCAGCTCAAGGCCATACCGCTGGGGCGGTGCGGACTCGGTGAGGGCTGGGGCCCTGGAGGGGCCAGAAGGGCCGGAGGAGGGGGCGGCGGCGGCCAAGCCCGTGGCGAGGGCCGGGAAGGGCCCAGAGCGGCCGTCTTGCAGGGCTCGGCCCGGGGCAAGACGCCGCACGCACGCGAGCCTCAGTTTCCTCCTCTGCCTAACGGAGGCGCAATATTGAATTTGGAGATAGTTGAGGTCCATTCCACGTTGTCAAGTGGTCCTACGTTTGGCAATATAAACGGCAGGAAAGATCTCAGATGAGATCAGCCTGGATTAGGGTAGGCCCTAAATCCAGTGACAAGAGTCCTTATAAGAGAAGGGAGAAAGGCAGAGAAGAAAGCCATGTGAAAATGGAGGCAGAGATTGGAGTTACACAGCTCCAAGCCGAGAAATGTCTCAGCCGTCAGAAGCTGGAGGAAAGGAAGGATTGTACCATAGAGCCTTAGGAGGGAACGTGGCCTGGCTGATACCTGGATTTCATATTTCTGCCCTCCAGAACTTTAAGAAAATAAATTTCTGCTTTCTAAGCCAAAAAAAGAAGAGAAACGGTGGAGGTTCAGGGAGGAGGCCTGTTTCTGGATATGGCCACATGCTTGTTTTAGAGTTAACTTAAAAACGAAGGTGGTTAAGGATGTGATCTCTGGAGACCTGTCTAGTTCTGGGATTTCATGTTGGTACCTAAGCTTCTTCAGTCAGTCCTGGCTAATGATAATTTTTT
>NW_021146387.1:0-25000 GCF_002837175.3 Physeter macrocephalus
AGCGGCAGAGGGCTGGGAGGGATGTGACCCATTTGCATCGAGGCAATGGTACGTCATGCGCAAGTGTCACTAGAGGTGATTGATACCTGTCCCCTGAGAGGAACAGGTGGGTCTGCAAAGAAAATGACTTAAAAACTAGCTGTCCATGTGTTCAGCTTACCTGCAACACTCCCGCCTAGGAACGTGCATTCTCCAAGGACAGTGTCCTACAAACTGGGCTGGGATTGGAGAATTTTGTCATTAAGGTCAGGAAAGTTTATTCCAGCTCTGCTGTTAAGAGAGGGAGTGCTATTTTTCTTTCAGCAGAGACAGCACGGGATCTAGGACCAAGATTAGAAAAGTTTTTCAACAAATCTTTGGGGAGTTTTAGAAAACATTGAGAAATTCTAATTAATTCCAGGAAAGAATTTCAATGGTTTCTTGATACCTTAAACTATAAAGAGAGACGAGAAGAAAAGGTTTAATCATTCTGCTTGGGAGAAAATGTACTGGTATTAGGCACAGTTAATGTAAATAATGAGCGAATGATTCTTAAAGTTGGCTCTTAACCCTCATTGTATTATAATTCTCTTTATATTTTACATAATAGTAGTAAATACTTGTATAGCATTTACCCTGTGCCATGCATCCCCGTAGGCGCTTTACAAATGTCCCTTTGTTTGATCCTCCTTGCAGCCCTATGAGGGAAGTATTATACCCCCATTTTACAGGTGAAGGCAGTAAGGCACCAAAAGGTCACATGACTTGGCCACGCCCGCAAGCTTGACTAGGGCTGCAGAGCCTATGTGCTCGCCCCTCCTGCCGCCTGTCTTTTATTTATTATTATTTTTTTTTGTGGTACGCGGGCCTCCCTCTGCTGCGGCCTCTCCCGTTGCGGAGCACAGGCTCCGGACGCGCAGGCTCAGCGGCCATGGCTCACGGGCCCATACCGCTCCGCGGCGTGTGGGATCCTCCCCGACCGGGGCGCGAACCCGGTTCCCCCGCATCGGCAGGCGGACGCGCAACCACTGCGCCACCAGGGAAGCCCCGCCTGTCTTTTAAATGGATGTCGTGGCAGTAAAAAGTATGAGTGTATTCCTTCTGATGGATCCATCGCTTCCTAGAACAGATCGATCAATCCCTCATGCCATCCCTTGCTCAGCAAAGATTTCTAATGTTTACTGTCTGCTGGGCAGGACTCTGTCTACTTGGCTTCTCAGACATAAAGACGGTGGGTGGTGATGGCCGACAGCAGTGTTGGGTGAGGTGAAGGAGAGCTCCGGCTGTGTGCCCTCACCTCCGCGAACCGACTTCCGCCCAAGCAGCGAACCTGTTTCCCAAGGGCGCACCTGTTCCCTAAGCTCACGGGACAGGTGTGGCAAATCGGAACGCCTGTGCGTTAATTTGAAGTGAGAAATCTCACTTCCTAGAAGTGGTTTGGTGAGCTTGGGAGGCAGGAAGGGAAGGCTTGGATGATTTCAGTGATTTGAATGAGTGCGGCTGCAAAATCAATTGCTCACAGCCCCGTGTCGCTAGATGCCATTGTTGCTGAGGCCCCACCCTCAAGGACAGGGTTAATGCTGCCAGTGCACTGGGCCGGTCTTAGAAAAAGGTCCGCCTTTGTGGAATCTGTAAGGGCCTCCAGTACCCTGACCCTCCCCCCCCCTCCCCCCCCTCCCCCCCCCTCCCTTTCAGGAGGACACTTAGTTCTTTAGATATGTTAACACCGCCCACCCCGCAGACTGGGGACTGGGTGGTCTCTCCCTTTGGGACTTTGTATACCTATTTCCCTATTTCCCATCTAGCACAGGAAAGTTTTTTCTGTTGAAGCTGGTGGGGTGAGTAGGACAGAGCTGGGACCCGGAGGGTGACCGAGAGCACTGGAAATGAACAGTGACACTAGGTTAAGGGCAAAATCAAAGGCCTAGCCTACTTGCACAGGTTCCGTGGGCTCCTCCCGGCTTCCCAGCTCGCTCCTTGGAGAAGGTAATCACACGCCGTCTTGCGGTGTCATCATTTTTAACATTAAATGAGTGGTACCAAGAAATAGCAGGTCCAGTCCTGTGTGCAGAGGCTTTGGGTAGTTGGGGGAAGAGGCCTCAGAGGAGGGACTGGAGGGTGCAGTTGCTGTTTTGAACTGAGGGGAAGGGATGGCCCAGGCTGCTGGACGGAGACCCAGGGCAGGGGGCCCGGTTGGAGTGGAAGGAGAGCTGGAGCTTCAGCTGTGCTCTCACACTTCATTCGGGGCTGCCTTTTCTGCAGCTGGACCAGTGTCCAGTCTTCTCCCCGTCCCCTCCCTGAAGTGGTCATCTGTCAGTATTCAGACCTCAACCAGGCTCGGACACCTGGACCTACTCTCGCCGTATCTGTTTTGCTGCAGCTTAATCACCATCACCTGAACCATAAATAACATCAAAGGAAAGGGCCGGTCACCGGCCAAGAGGGTGTAGCTGAAAGGTGACCCACTGCAGAGACCCACTGTTGCTCATTAACAAGGGTTGAACCCACAGCTCTGCAGGGAACTGAAACAGGGCTCTCTCTGCTGCATGGCTTTGAGGTGCTCCCTTTTTCCCAAGTCCTACTAGGAAGCTGCTGCAGCAGCCAGAGGCCAGGAAAGCACACCTCCATCAGAGGAGCGGGTGGCCCTCTCCTTTCTTGCCTTAGTGGGGGTGGGCAGGCCAAGAAGCAGACCTGGGGAGTCAGGATGGCGCCCTGGCTCGGAGCTTGCTGGATCAGACTGCTGGGTTCACTCTCGGCTCTGCCGCCTCTTAGCTGAGTAACCTTTGGCAGGTCATTTTAACCAGCTTGAAGCCCAGATCTCTTGTAAAATAAAGATAATCGTACTTTCCTCAAAGAGCTGTTGGCCGACAGAGGAGATAGTCCACGAGAAGCGATGAGCCTGGCACACAGTAGGCGCACATGGGGAAGAGGCGGGCTGTGTATGGCCTGAAGCCTATTCAGCTTGGGGTAGGAGGGAACTCTTTAAGAAAAGAATGTAAAATTACAAATATGGAACCAGGTATAAGTAAGCATTTATTTCAAATGATAAAAGAAAACACAAAAAAGTGTATGATTAAAAAGCTGACATCCTAAACATCATGAAATCCAAACAAAATAACATAATATTATTATTGATCAGCTGTTTAACATATGTCTATGTTACTTTTCTTCCTACAGCTTTTGGGCTGTGTACTCTTTGATCATTTCTTCATATGATAATGATTTTGGAATGCCATTTTCTCTCTAGAGAATAGCAAGATAATTCACCCATTCCTATAGCATGGTTGGTTGGGATTTGTTTTTTACAATTGATAGTTTAGAAAAAAAGTTTTTTAGCTTCACAACTGGTTATCGGTAATGTCAGATAAATTTTTAGGATTATTGTCAAACTTGCGGAAAGTTCTTTCAAGTTTCTTTCAGTGTGTGAGCTATAAGGTTTCAGGGCATTTAAAATTTTTGTATGCAGTGTCTAATCTTAAATCTAAAAGATGCCTATTAGACACATTTCTGGGGTCCTTACCTGGGCCGCGGAAGGGGCCTGTGTGAGTGAGGGGTGTTGAGGTTTAAGCTTCAGTATTTCATGGTAAATTTTCCTGTGAGTACTCAATAAATGTTAACTAGATCATATTTTATTATATTTACTGACACTCATCTTTTTAATTTTATAGTTTTAGATTTACTAAAAATGAATTCTCATTGACACTAAAGAGAATCTTAATTTAGTTACATTTGTGCAAGTCATTCATTCAGTATCATTTGTTGACTGTCTACTTTGATCAATCTACTTCACGTTGATCGTTGGGAGCCTTCGATGACAGAGTGGTTACAGCTCAGTGTCTTCATGTAGTGACTACACAATAAACTAAGCCACTATTGTAACTGAAAGTGGGGTCCGGCTACTCGCCGCTCAAAAGCCAATAAAGAGGCCAAGTTGGTGGAAAGGAAAGTTTGCTTTATTTTGGATGCCGGCAACTGGGGGGCTGGGGGCGGGAGTGGGGAGGGGGAGGGCTGACGCCTGTCCAAAGGCCAACTCCCCCTCCCTGACAATCAGGGGGCAAGAACTTTTACAGACAGAGGGAAGGGGCTACATGCAAAAACAGCACAGTCAGCTCTGACCATCATCTTGAAATTGGTCATCTGTGGTTTGACTTGATTGTTTTAGCTACAGTTAATCTTCTGTTCCAGGGTCAGTTTGTTCCCATTCCTTTGAGGCCAATTCTCAGAATTGTGCCAGCTGATGTCATGGCTACAGCCTGCTCATCATGTAGGTAACTTCTTCTACCTGGTGGGGATCTCGGTATCTATAAGACAGCTCACAGGATATGGCTCAGAATATTATCTAGAGCCCTTAAGGAGGAACTAAAGGTCCTTGACTATGCTTAATGATTAAACTATTATTATTTGGTCTCCTTTGACTGTTTGCCTTTGTTTCTACATTTTCTCACTTCTCCGATTAAACTTATTCTTTGGCTAAAGTTTTTCCACAGACAAAACGCAGGCTGAGGACACGGCGGGTTTTCTCACTTCTCCGATTAAACTTATTCTTTGGCTAAAGTTTTTCCACAGACAAAACGCAGGCTGAGGACACGGCGGGTGAGGACCACGGGGTCCTGCTCCATTTCACTATGACCACCACCACCTTCCTGTCAGCACCCGATCTGGAACTGGGCTCTTGGGGATATAAAGTTCAGATATTGTCCCTCAGGGAGGTTGGTATGGGCTCAGCTTAGGGTCAAACTCTTGAGACCTGAGTGGGAGTCATGGTTTGTATCAAATTCTAGGTGGAGCTGGCCTTCCCTCTAGCCATGAATTCTTTCCAGTTAATCTCCATTCATGAATTCTCCCTTCATCAGGAATGCTCTATTGATATGGCCAAATTTATACATTCAGCCATACTTTTAAAGTGCTCGTCGATAATGTTTAATTTCATTTTTCTCCCATATCAAGTCCAGCCACTAAATTTGTCAAAATACTGTTTTCTCTATTTTTTTTATTGATGCATAGTTGATTTACAATGTTGTGTTAGTTTCAGATGTACAGCACAGTGACTCAGTTATACGTATATACTCATAAACATATACACGTATATATATTCTTTTTCAGATTCTTTTCCCTTATAGGTTATTACCTATAAGGTATAAGTATATTGAGTGTAGTTTCCTGTGCTATACAGTAGGTCCTTGTTGGTTATCTACTTTATATTATAGTAGTGTGTATATGTTAATCCCGAACTCCTAATTTATCCCTTCCCTCCCTTCCTTTCCACTTTGGTAACTATGTTTGGGGTTTTTTGCCTGTGGGTCTATTTCTGTTTTGTAAATAAGTTCATTTTTGTTTGTTTGTTTGTTTGTTTTTTGGCTGCCCTCCGCAGCATGTGGAATCTTAGTTCTCTGACCAGGGATCGAACCCATGTGCCCTACGTCGGAAGTGCAGAGTCTTAACCACTGGACCGCCAGGGAAGTCCCCCATTTGTATATATATATTTTAGATTAGTTTTCTCTATTTTGTAATGTTAAAGACTTTACTCCGGCAGAAACATCCGTGGACAGGGAGTCAAGAAGTGGCATCTGCCACTAACTCTGCATGGGTGATGTGTTGGGATGCTTTGGCTTACAAATGACAGAAAATCCAGCTCAGTGTCCAAACAAGACAGGAAACGTGTTGGCCCATCCACTGAGTCCTGGCTGGACCTGCCTGTTCTTCAACACCAGTCCACTGCCCCTGGAGCTGACGATGGGATCAATCCTGCCCAAATCACCAGGCTGGGGAATTGGGTGCTGTTGAGAAGGGAGAGAAGAATAGACACTGGAGAGGAAACTACCAGTGTGCGTTCTGACATGTGGCCCTAAGTCACTTCACTTCTCTGGGCCTCAGTTGTCCCATTAAATTGGGGGCTTGTCCAAATCCATGAGTGAAGCCCTTCCTAAGGGTAAGCTTTATGGTTTTATTTTTATTAGTTGGTTTCTGTAATGAATGAACAAACCTTTTTTGGCCAGTGCTGTAGAGCTAAGAATGTAATTAGGAAACAAATAGCTCTGTTTCGGTAAGTCAGGGCAGTCAGCCTTAGTAACTTTCCTCCTACCCATGAGTTGCAGATTTTGATCTAGAAAAATGAGCAGTGGAGGATGTGAGGGAGGAGCCCCGGAAAACAGCACAGAAAGCCTGCTTTGACTTAGTAAAGCATATTTTGTTCACAGCAAACCTAACTTGGATGTTCGTTCACAGGAGATCCGGGAAGGTCCGGGCCCGGCTTATGTTTCTTACCATAACCATTGGAGGCTCTGCTAGGAAGCTGGTATCACAAAGAAGCCGAGAGAGGTTTAATTTGGATTCAGAGGGAGCTGGTGTTGCCAGAAGCCAGAGAGTGACTCTAAATGGCAGTGGAATCAGATCCCTGTGGTTAGTTGAGGGTTTCTCAAGAATGAAACCACAGACCTCAGCTTTCTACTTCATCCACTTTTTATGGAGCCTTTGGCCAGTCTGGACATGGGGTCCCAGTAGTGGCACCAGGAAAGCTTTCAAGGAAGCATCTGAGGGTGATTCCTGAGGGAATGAACTCCTGGGCCTTGGTACCAAAATCCAATTGGGAGTGCCGTGGACGTGAGGGTGGCATGGGTGCTGGAGATGGCAGTGAGCTATGGGGGCCTGTTTCCCCCATTCCCAGTGTACAGATCTGTGTGTAGACTCCGAGGACCTGTAGGGCCCAGGGCTGCCTCAGTTGGAGAGTTTTACCCTCCTGTCCAGGATCTTTGGGGAAAAGTTAATCTGATTAGTAGTACAGTCAGTATATTTTTATTGTGGTTGGCTCATTTTTGAACATATGTATAGAGTTGTCAAAGGTTGATCTGTGCCTTAATCTAATTCCCTGCAATACAGCTTTTGGAAATTCGTTCTGGTGTGGTGGTCGGTGGTGTTTCTAAACCAGCAGACAATTACCACCTAACTTTGTGTGCAAAGTCAAAGAGAAATAATTCGAAAATGGTTGCTAGTCAGATGTCTCTGCCTTGGAAGCATTAGCCTGAAGTGAAACCATAAGATCTTTATCCCTGTGGTGGTAGGTCATTTGTTGGATTGGGGGAGGGGACGATGAGGACTGGAGAGAGAGTAGATTGTTTTGTGAGTTACCTCATGGGCACCTTCAGAGCTGCTTGTTCCTTCCGCGGGTCCATCCAGAATGGGAGGTAGGGACAGGCTTGGAGTTTCAGGCCTGGCCTCTGGAGTTGTCAACCGTCATGAGGTTTTTTTTGTTGTTGTTCCAAAAATCTCTGTGTTTTATAATTCAGGCAGGAGCTCAGTGCTGGTGTGTGACCATTACCCTGGGTCTTACGGCATTTTGTAGATAACGTTGGTCATTCATTGAATGATGCCCATTTCTATGTAAGCATCAGGAGCTGAGCCTGCAAAAGTAGAAAGGGTGTGTATGTTTCGTGGTCCATTTGAAAAACGCTGCGCAAGAACCAAATCAAAGAAACCCAAAAACCTCCGACGAAGAAGCCCAAGAGGTAGACTGCAAGCAGCAAGTTACATTCTGTGATCTTGGAAATGAGATCTTGGATAGTATAAACAGATAGGGGAGTGCGGTGCTTAAGAGGATGGGCTCTGCAGGCCGAAGAGACTTGGGGTCTTAACTTTTCATTTCACCTCTTCGTGCCAATTATTGACCACCAGCAAACAAATTTTATTTTATTTTATTTTTGCCACGCCACGCAGCTTGCGGGATCTCAGTTCCCCGACCAGAGACTGAACCCCGGTCATGGCAGTGAAAGCCTGGAATCCTAACCACTAGGCCACCAGGGAACTCCCATAACTTAACTTCTTTAAGCCTCAGTGTCCTCATCTGTAAAAGAGGATGACAGCCCCTACCTGGGAAGGATAGTGGAAGGATAAATTAAATAATGCAGGTAAAGCTCTTGGCATGGTGCCTGGCACGTAGGAAACATTGGACAGCTTTTGTTGTTTTGTATGCTGTATAATTTTTTGGATTGCAGTAGTTGCGTACTTGGTGTTCATTGTTTTGGCTTTTGTTATTTATGTGCCTTGAACATACTCAGGCAAAACTGACATTCCCTTTGGTCCTCCTCAGGACAGTTAGGAGTAAGGTGGTGTTAGGGTGGTCTGTGGACAAGCCAGGTTTCCCACCAATGAAGGGAGAGGTGAACTCTGCCTGTCAGACATGTTACTAGGGAAGAGCCCTCTGGGGCTCGGTTTCAAAGCAATATTTTGTCCCCACCCTTCCACAGAGAGGTGACAGAAATCTAGTTAGTCTCCGAAGAGTGGTAGAGAAGCTGAGACTTCAACGGGATGCCATTTTAGACGTCTCAATTTCTTTGGATGGAATTGGGTTTTTACATGTTTGATTCAAACAACAACAGCAACAAATCTGCAAGAACTCTTTTGCACAGAGGACCGAAAGAATGGCTTCTTACTCGATACAGAAACTTGGGTAAAAACCATGCAAACATGTGAAGAACCACCAGATTGCTGTCGGTAGGTGGCAAAGTACTTTGCTATAAATATTGCAGGACTCCTCTTTTCTTTTAAAAGAAAAACTTGCTTTGCATTTCAGACAACAGAAATGGCTGGACAAGTCTTTAGTTCATGTGCAAGAAACTGAAAACAATGTGAAAGATTTTCCTTAAATGGAGACAGAGCTTGGCCCGGTCTCACGTTGAAGTTCAAGCCCTGGTCTGAATTGGCCTTCCATGTGTTATTTCTCATATGTTATATGCAAGGTTCCCCTGCCCAAGACTGGGGAATCATTCATTTTTTTCCTGTAATCTTGAGGTGTGTACCGGGCACGACTCAGCCTCAGACCTTCCTGCTTTCACTTTTGGTTATTCAGAACCTCCATCTGGCAGTATTTGACTATGAGTGTTTTCTGTGGCTTTTCTGTGGCTCCTGTTCAAAGTATTCAGAGCAGTTTAAAAATACATAATGTTCAGCGATCTGACCAAGAACTAATGTAAGTACTTATTTGAGGACTATTTTTAACTCTTTAACTCTTACTATGTCTTGGAAATAGATACTAAGATTTAAAAAAGGTTTGAAAAACATAGGACTACTTCTCCACAGTCATAATGCTTTCAGTGGTGACAGTAGTTGCAAACAGCACAGTTTGTAAAAACAGAAGAGCTAAAATTCTTTATTTAATATTCAACAGGAAACTGAAAGCAGTCTGCAGCAATGTGGTGGGTTTCCAACAAACCTGCGGCTGGGTTTATCTGTGCTGAACAGCCTAAATGAGACGCTTGCCCTTTTATTCTGTTAAGATGGTGAGTTTTCATGAAAATCTCAACCGAAACGTGACCATTGGAAGCAGGTTCTGTCTTGTTAGATGTTAAAGCAACCGGTTTCCACTAGAACCTAAGGGAATTTGGAAGCGAGTTGCAAACCTCTCGAAGAGTGGAAAATGTACTTTTGTTTCGTCTTTGTGCAGGGCTGTCACTCACCCAACATGTGCATACGAATATTATTTCCGAAGACCTGGGCTTCATTTTAAGGTCAGCCTTCAATTTCGAGAGAATATAATTTGCTGCTATTTTTAGAGCATCATGATTGCTCATAATAACTAATGGAAAAAACTCAACAGAGAAATAAATGTCTAACAGCTGTGTCTGCTTAAACTTGATTAAAGGCAGTAAAAAAAGTAAACAGAAGAATGAATGTGACAGTGGACGGGGGGAGGGACAAGCATCCCTCATTGTGAAAAGTTTTACAGACATAACTCGTTCGACTTTGGAGGCCGGAGGTGTCTGTGTTTAAAGTTTACTTCACTGTTTGTCTTGAGTGGGATCAGTGTTGTAGTGAATAATTTATAGGCAGCATGAATGAGCTCATTAGTCACCTTTTCAGACTTGAAATGAGTTTTGTGGTTGTCATTACTCGAGTCTCCTGTTCAGCCGCGGAGCACGATGACACTTTGGCAGTTGGCCGCCTTGTCATCAGGCAGCCTGCTCACCCATCAGGTCTGCGTCGCTTTTGTGTTTCCTTGAAACCTTCTCCTTCTCTTCCTGTGCCGGCCCAGGGACTCTCACATTTCAGATGCCTCTTGCACCCCAAATTTAAATGAGTTTTTCGGGGGTTAAAAATCTTTTAGGGCTTCCCTGGTGGCGCAGTGGTTGAGGGTCCGCCTGCCGATGCAGGGGACGCGGGTTCGTGCCCTGCTCCGGGAAGATCCCACGTGCCGCGGAGCGGCTGGGCCCCTGAGCCATGGCCTATGCGCCTGCGCGTCCGGAGCCTGCGCTCCGCAACGGGAGAGGCCACGGCAGTGAGAGGCCCGCGTAACACACACACACACACACACACACACACACACACACACACACACACACACACACACACACACACACACAGCGATGTCGCTGGAGTTTGGAGCGGGCCGGCTGTCTCGGAGGAGGTGTGCATTAGCTACGGTCCTCAGCATCCGTGTGGTGCGGGTGTCTGTGGATGAAGAAACTTATTCCAGCAAAGCTGCCTGGCCGGATTCCCAAGGCCAAAGAGAACCACGTTTTTCCTACAAAGAGGGCAACAAGACGACCTTGCAGGAGCCCAGCCAACTGGAGGGTCCACATCACTGGGAATGGCCATTACTTCTTCCCCATCTCTACGTCTTCCCAGTTCAGATCATTAGGAGAAAGCGAATGGTTGTAGCTGCCTCCTTACTGTGCCCTTGGAGACTTGCCTTGGGGGCTGGTATGAGGGGGAGATGAGCCTAGGCATGCCAATAGCAGGTGGAATTGCTTTGGAACGGATGTCATGACGCTCATCCCTCCCTTTGAACTTGGCCTGGGCAGCCTCCGGAGAGCTCTGACGTCCACTCTCTGGGACTGGACTCCATCTGGAAGCCCAGGGCTCTGTGGCATGCCCACCTCGGCCCTCGGGTCGTCTCTGCTGGCGCTCCTGGTGCATGGATGCTTGCCCGGGGAGTCAGCCAACCGCCTGCACCCCCGTGCTGAGGTCTCTCTGACATTAGCTATGAGCAACAGGCAGTAATGGCTGCCATCAGCAATGCGGGCAGCACCCCCTTCTGGGATCCATATTGTCAGACAGCTGGCCCTGAGGCCAGGAGGAAAGATGCTCAGTATTCCTCTCTAGCAGAAATGCCTGGTTGTTTAGGGTCCAAATCTTTGGAGCCAGAGTCACATGTCTTTGAGAACAGAGAGATGCGGTGCCGTGGATCGCACCCCCAGAAAGAGAGCAATCCAGTTGGCCACTTCCTTCCCAGCCTCCACCCCTTAGTGATGGAGCGCTCACATGCACTCATGCCTCACACTTTATGGGCACGTTTTGCTTGCATCTGAATCACAATATTGAAGGCACAAGAGATGCTATTTTTGGAAGGAGTCAGGGTTTAAACACTGAAAGTGTTCGGTGAATTGCACTACCCAGTAGAGGAGAAGAGACTTCAGGTTTGGCTGCCGTAATAAATTGAGTAACTTGCTTATCTTCATGAAAGAACTTTGTACGGCAGGGAAATACGTTGATAATATTTTTAATCTATGTAATGTTTCCCAGAGAGTTCACCAAATTCGGAGCTTTTACTTTGTTTTAAAAAGACAATCTTAAGGAGAAGAATTGATTGTTTTCTTTCACATCCCTCCGAAAAAGTAAAATGAGAGAAGTTATTTCTTGGCACGGTTAAGACTTTGGCAGACATAGTCACCGAAACCCATGAGACTGTGGTACTTGGTGTACTTGCTGAAGAGAGGAAAACAATAAATGCTCTTAAAAACGTTGGAGGAGGAAAAGGTTGATGATGCTACTTCTCTTTCACTGACCTGTAGAGTTATTAGATACCAGTTTGAGAGAGGAATAAAAAAGACCATTTTTTTTTCCTGTTAAGTGATTGATTTTTTTGATTGCCACTAATTCCACATGCTAGGAGCAGAAGAGAAGTGTAAGACGGGGTCCTTGCCTCTCAAGGCACTTAGTCTGTTTGACACTCAGTAGCTAGTTGATTTATTTTTTATTACAAAGGTACACCATACCATGTGGATTATGAAATAGAAGCTGAACTTTGTCTTTTTGAAAGTAGTCCCTTTTCATTCAGCTTAAAAGTCCCTTTTTTCCTTCTACCTCCTGGTCACAATTTTTCCTTTCTTGAACCCCACTGCTTCTGGCCTTTACATCCTTGACCTCTAAGAGGTTCTTTAAGACAAAACCAAATGCTCTGGATTGATCTGAAGCTTCCCTTGGTAGGAACACGGCTCTAAACTCTGAAGCCAAACTGTGTGGGTTCACAGCCCAGCCCCATCACTTACCAGCTGTGTGACCTTGGGCAGGTGGCTAAACCTCTCTGTGCCTCAGGCTCCTCATTTATAAGATGGCCATAATAACAGTATCTACCTCACATGGTTAATGTGAGGCTGAAACAGTGAATATTTTCAAAGTCTTAGAGCACTCACTGGCACTGAATAAGTGGCCAATTAAATACAATCGATTTCATTCTTCACAGGTTCCATATTTGCAAATTCTCTTACTTGCTAAAATTTATTTGTAATCATAAAATCAATACTTGTGGTGCTTTCATGGTCATTCGTGGACATGTGCAGAGTGGCAACAAACATGAGTAATTCAACACACACATTCCCAGCTGAGACAAAGCAACTCTCCGCCTTTTTGTTTCAGCTTTCATACTGTAAACAAGCGTCCTTTTAAATGTCTCTTTAGTGTCACTTTTTTGGTGTGCTTTTTGTTGGCGATTTTGCTGTTTAAAATGGTACCCAACCACAAGTGCTGAAGTGCTGTCTTGTGTTCCTAAGTGCCAGAAGACTGTGATTGCTGTGTGGAGAAAAGACAAGATTTTCCTGTGTTCGATAAGCTCTGTTCAGACATGAGTTCTAGTGCTGGTGGCCATGAGTTCAATGTTAATGAATCAACAATATATATTAAATCAGGTATCTTTAAATGGAATCTGAGAAAATAAGGTAACATATTGATCAGTTCATGAAAATGTTGTGACCAGTGGCTCGCAGGAACCTAACCCTAGATTTCCTCTAGGAGCAGTGGTTCAATATTTGCTAATTCAGTGTTTGACTGAATAATAAGAATTGACTGCAGATAAATGGAATCCAAGTACTCAGAGGGGCAGCCTCCTTTAGGACAAGCTTTTGACTGTAGGAAGTATCCCTGGTAGGGCAGGAGAAGCAGGAGTAGTTCTGGCCATGCAGAGTTTGCCTCAGCTGGGCACAGATTTTTCTGTCAGGTTTAAAAAAGCAACAACCAGGGCTTGCCTGGTGGTGCAGTGGTTGAGAGTCCGCCTGCCGAGGCAGGGGACACGGGATCGTGCCCCGGTCCGGGAATACCCCACATGCCGCGGAGCAGCTGGGCCCATGAGACGTGGCTGCTGGGCCAGTGCGTCCGGAGCCTGTGCTCCGCAATGGGAGAGGCCACAACAGTGAGAGGCCCGCGTACCACAAAAAAAAAAAAAAAAAAAAAAAAAAAAATCAACAACCAAAAAGATGCAACCACATTTGGTCCCTTAGAAGCATAAGTTGTCATAGAAGATCCATCTGGAAATGGAGAGTAAATGTTCCCCCTTCCCCACAAATTCTTAATTCAAGAGTATTTTCCCTCATCTTTGAACCTACATATGAGTTTGTAGAAAACGTTTGATACTCAAAACCAATAAATTGAAAGCTTTCCCACAACCAGACAATAGACCCCATTATGCAGGGTATAACGTTTGTTATACTTAGCAATTCTCTTGTTTGCTTGGAGCACCAGCCTTTTCAGAAAGGGATCATTCTGTCCCTTCTGACTGAAAAGATCATAAAATGCTTCAATTTGGTGAGAAGTTTTGCCAACATATCTATTTTCCCCCAAACTCTTACTTTATGAAATGCTTGCAAATTGTTTCACACATACAGTATATGAGAATGTAAAAGTGATTCAGAAAAGGGAACGCTTCAGTTAAAACGACTGGAAAATGCAAGTAGAAGGGAACAAAGGGAACATGGGTAACTGTGGCCCATATAATTTAATAACATGCCTCTAGCCTCTTATTTTGGCAGTTTCCAAGGTACCACGATTTTAAAAAACAATGTCCCAACAAACATCCACCTGAAAACATTGTTGCATATTTCAGTGCTTTCACTCAATACATACTGAGTGTCTTCTGTGTGTGTCAGACACTGGAGTAACTTTGCTTGTGTACACCGCTGAATAAAACAGGTATGGATCCTGGTTTTATGGGGCTTATTATCTCATGGGGGTAGGCAGTCTGGTGGGGAAGTTTACTGTCTTGCTTTGGCATCTCCTTAGGATAAATTCCTAGAAGCTGGAAATTTAGAGTCAATGACCATGCTCGCTTAAGTTTTTTTTTTTTTTTTTTTTTTTTTTTTTGGTATGCGGGCCTCTCACTGTTGTGGCCTCTCCCGTTGCGGAGCACAGGCTCCGGAGGCGCAGGCTCAGCGGCCATGGCTCGCGGGCCCAGCTGCTCCGCGGCATGTGGGATCTTTCCGGACTGGGGCACGAACCCGCGTCCCCTGCATCGGCAGGCGGACTCTCAACCACTGCGCCACCAGGGAAGCCCTCACTTAAGTTTTAAGTCAGTTCACCAGACTGCCCTCTTAAATGGTATACCAAGCCACGTTCCTCCGATACCCACACCAGTATGGGTGTGGTTATTCTTTTTAAGTCTGTGCCAGTCTGATGGATGAAATGAGACATCACAATTGCTTGAATTGGCATTTCTGGGATTTCTTTGTTTTTTTTTTTTTTTTTTTTTTTTACTGAGGTTGAGCATCTTTTCATGGGTATATTGCCATTTGTGTTTCTCCTTTTGTGAATTTGCCCCATTTCTCATTAGGGGGATAATTTTCTCATTGAGTTGTAAGAGTTATAGATTTAAAATATTAACTCTTTTTCATATGTATGACAAATACTTCCTTGTTTTTTTTTGTCTTTGAACTTGATTTATGACCTCTGGTCTTACATACAAAGTTTAAATTGTTTGGTAGTCAAATATGTCATTATTTTCCTTATGATTTATTTACTTAACAAAAATAGCTATAAGTGCCGGGGCACTGTTACTTGTGTTTTACGGATATTCATTCATTTAATCTTATTTTTTTTTTTTTTTTTTTTTTTTGGCGGTACTAATCTTTAACACAACCCTAGGAAGTGGGTCTTGCTGTATCCTCCATCTTTCCCCCTTTTTTTTTAAGATGAGGAAACTAGGGGTTTCCCTGGTGGCGCAGTGGCTGAGAATCCGCCTGCCAATGCAGGGGACACGGGTTCGAGCCCTGATCCGGGAAGATCCCACATGCCGTGGAGCAACTAAGCCCGTGAGCAACAACTACTGAGCTTGCGCTCTAGAGTCCGCGAGCCACAAGTACTTAAGCCCGCGTGCCTAGAGCCAGTGCACAGCAACAAGAAAAGCCACCGCAATGAGAAGCCCACGCACCACAACAAAGAGTAGCCCCCACTGGCAACAACTAGAGAAAGCCCGTGACCCAACGCAGCCAAAAACAAACAAATAAATAAAGAAATTTATTTAAAAAAAAAAAAGATGAGGAAACTAGCTAGAGAGAAAGAAGTTAAGTACCTTGATTAAGGTTACCCAGTTAGTATGTGGTGAAGTTAGAATACGAACGTAGTCCCAGGCCACTAAGCTATATCAGCTCTGGTCTTGGTATTAGGCTCTCTGTGTGTGTTTATTTGTGGTTGCTTCATAAATGCTCACTGAATTTTCCCCATCCTTGAGGGCAAGTGCCACATCTTTTATTTCTCCCAGTGCCTTCTCAGTGCCCTCCACACAGTACTGGGCATGGTATAGCTAGATGCTTAATTAGTACTTTTTGACTGAATGAATTGACTAAATCTGGATTCTGGATCATCAGCTCACACATTTGTTTATGCTCAAAGAGGAGTTGACAGGTTCTATATTTTCCATTTTGCTTCCAGCAGGTGACTTGATAGGCTCGGCTTTGGCTAGGGCACCTGAGCTAATGAATGTCCCTCCATGGGTTCAACTGTACTTTCCCTTACTCCACAGCCCTCCTTCCCTCTTCATATAAGCCTCCTGGCTCTAATCCCTGCTGGAGAAATTCTAATAAGCCTTTTCCCAGGCACCACCCTTCAGAACCTGTCAGGTAAACACCAAGGACGCACAAGAGGAAAACCCCAAGAGGGGATGACCGGAAAGCCCAAAGGATGAACGAGCCTTTGAAACTCACCAAGAGATGGAGGGTCTTCCAGCTGTGGTCCTGGGTGTCTCTTCCTTCTGCAAAGGAGGGAAGGAAGTGAGGAACTATTTTACTACGATGAACAGCATTCTCACGTTATCTCAAAGAGACTTAGTCAACCCACAATTAAGGAGTTATCTTTGAACATAATCTCTTGTCTTCTCATATTCAGTCATTGGGTAGATTCTCTTGATTCTTCCTGTGAAGCCTCTCATGCATTCACTTTTTCCAGTCTCACTGACTACTTTCTAATTCAGTGGGTCCCAAAATGTGGTCCCTGGACCAGCAGCAGCATCACCTAGGAGCTTCTTAGAGATGCAAATTCTCAGGCCCCAGCTCAGACCTACTGAATCAGACACTCTGGGGGTGGGGGCCAGCAAGCTGAGTTTACATAAGCCCTACAAGTAATTCTGATGCACATTCAGGTTTGAGAACCACTGCTCTAATGGAACCCCCCTTTTATTATTCAAACATTATAAATGTGTTGGGTGCTCCTTGTAGAAAATTTGGAAAATATAGACAAGTATGAAAGAAGCAGGCAAAAAAATTACCCCATAACTCTACCCTGCAAAGGGAAACACTATTTTACTATTTTAACATTTTTTCTTATTAAAAAATATGCTAAAAAAGATAATCTTTGGGCTTCCCTGGTGGCACAGTGGTTGAGAGTCCACCTGCCAATGCAGGGGACACGGGTTCGTGCCCCGGTCCGGGAAGATCCCACGTGCCGCGGAGCGGCTGGGCCCGTGGGCCATGGCCGCTGGGCCTGTGCGTCTGGAGCCTGTGCTCCACAACAGGAGAGGCCACAACAGTGAGAGGCCCTCGTACCGTGTAAAAAAAAAAGATAATCTTTGTTTGTTTTTGTATGGATTACTGCAGTGCTTTCTGATTGGTTCTATTTTTTGTCTTCCATTTCCTTCTTTCCGCTCCCAAAACTCATCTTGGATCCATGATCCCATTCTTCTTCTTTTTTAAAATTGAGATATATTTGACATATAACACTGTGTGAGTTTAAGGTGTACAGCATACTGATTTGATACATTTATACTGAAATATTATTGCCACTATAGCATTAGCTAATACCTCTGTTGTGTCACATAATTATCATTTCTTCTAGTATTGGGAATAATTAAGATCTAGTCACTTAGCAGGTTTAATGCTTATAATACAGTTTTGTTGTCTATAATCACTGTACTGTGTATTAGGGCTCTAGGACTTATTTATCTACTAGAGGCAAGCTATTCTTTTTTTTAAAGCATATTTCTGATAGAGCAACTTCTGGATCCAAAAATACTCAATGAGTTCCTCTTCCCCTCTGATTACTGTACATAAACTGCTTACCTTAGCATTCAGGGAGTTTTGTGATAGGATGTTTCCACGCTTATCCACTAATATGCATGCTCCATAAGGAACAAAAACTTTGTATCCCTGGAACCTAATAACGTCATGTACTTGGTGGGCACTCAATATATTTGTTCAAGGAATGAATGCATCTTTTTTTTTTTTTTTTAATTTATTTTTGGCTGCCTTGGGTCTTCGTTGCTGCGCACATGGGCTTTCTCTAGTTGCGGCGAGCCGGGGCTACCACTCTTCGTTGCAGTGCATGGGCTTCTCATTGTGGTGGCTTCTCTCTGCGGAGCATGCTCTAGGCACACGGGCTTCAGTAGTTGTGGTGCACGGGCTCAACAGTTGTGGCTCGTGGCCTCTAGAGCACAGGCTCAGTAGTTGTGGCGCATGGGCTTAGTTGCTCCATGGCATGTGGGATCTTCCCGGACCAGGGCTCGAACCCGTGTCCCCTGCATTGGCAGGCAGATTCTTAACCACTGCGCCACCAGGGAAGTCCTGAATGCATCTTCTAATACAATCAAGTCATAATTGATAAATCTGTATGCACCATTCATGTCTCCTGCCTGGAAAAGCAGTTTGTGCTGTGGCGCTTTCTCAAAGTGCATATGCCTGGGACCTGTCCTAGGAGATTCTGATCTATTAGGTGTGGCTTCCCAGGTATCCCCAATTGAGAAGTTCAGGTCTAGAATGTCCCTTCCCCGTTTCTATGGACCTATGTTTATTATTCTCCTTCCAAAGTCACCTCCCTTCCCCTCCCTAGTCCTGTTGTACCAGATGGTTCTACTATGCCTCCTGCTGTTAGGAGGGGAGAAGGGAAGAGTTACCTGAATTAGGCCAAGCCAATCAGATTATTTCCCTGGGAATCTGAACTATGTAGCGGAAGGCTGAGGCAGTCTGAAGGTGGTGGGTGCTGGCAATCAGAAGGTCCTTTGCACTTGCTGCTGGCAGCCATGTGTGGTGATACATGAGTAGAGGAAGCCAGCCTTCAGGGAGAAGAGTGGACAGACATATAGAGGGAGGTAGGAAAGACAACTTGGTCTCAGAGGGAAAGAGATGGATGGAGAGGAAAACCACCTAATGACGTCCCAGTTCCACACAGTCCAGCTGTGCTTCCTGTCCCAGGCTTGCTTGACCCAAGTTCCCACTTGGGTATCCTTTTCCCTGGAGTCAATTTGAAGGATCCTGTTCAGAAGCCCGTCTTTCCAGGCCTGCCTCAGATTCCTCCTCGTATTTGAAAGTCCCTCAGGTCTTCTTACCTGCAGCCCTCTCTCACTGCCATCAGTTCAGTTGTTACGATGGCCTCGAGAGGGATCCCGGGGCTTCACACTGAACTGTTCATAAATAATCATGTTGGCTAAATAACCAGTGATGAGGGAGGGGCTTTAATGTTCCAGGGCAGAGAAGCATGTTGGAGAAGAAAGCACAAAACACCATGGCGAGGGCCAGTCCTCTCCACAGAGGAGGAACCTGGGGTCCCATGCTGATTGCGGACTGACTGGGCTAGAATCTGGGTTCTCCCGCTCCCAGATACAAGTACTCTCAGCCCAGGCCCAGATGGGGCTGCGGAACGGTCCCATCAAGCCCCCAGTCAGGAAGTAGGTGTTGCCCAAAGTGAGTTCTAGAGCACACCTAGGATTCTGCTGTCAAACGTGTTTGTAAAACAGTGTTTTAAACAGTTCCACCTGTTTCTTTGAGGCTTCTCCGGCTCTAAGGCACAAGGGTACTTCCTGAAAGTTCAAGAGGGGAATTGAGAACGAGGCTGTTCCTAAGCGAATTTGGCTCCTGCCCCGCCTTTGTCAGGGAGCAGGTCCCAGAGATAGGAGTCTATGGAATTATAAGGTGGAAAGGCCACTCTAAGCCTTCTTTTGGCTTTTAGCAAAGTTCTGGATTCCCCATTTCAGACAGACAGGCAAACACATGTACCCCGCTCTCCACATCAGGCAGGGCTGGTCCACCACTTCCTCTTCAGGATGGTGATACCTTCTCACAACTCTTGCTGCATTGGTAACGGGAGAGAAATTAAGAAATATGTTTGAGAATGGAAGAAACCAAAAGCCGCAGAGGGAAAGAGAGGTGAGCTCATGCAAGGCAGCTTACCTCACCTCACTCCACCCTCTGCTTAGGGGCTGCTCCTGGCCCAAAGCTTGCTGCGTCTTTAAGTTGCTGTTCACATAGGATGGCTGCTTTAGACACAGTCCTTGTACAATAACCACGTGCTTACATCCCGTCCTTTTGAGCTCTGAGGAAGAAGGAAAGGACAAGGGGTGAACATAACTGCCACCTCTACTTAACATAGAGATTTCCACCTACCGTGTGAGTGCGGTCGGGTGGGGAGGCTTGGGACCTGGCAGTTGAAGGGGAGGACGGAAGAGGACTATTTCTTCCTCCCCAGGCCAGCAAAGGTCTCTGGCCTTGGTTCCTTTGATGAGAGATTCACCAGCCTCAACTGATAGGCCGATGGAGGTATCTGCATTAGACTGAGCTCCTGTCCTGGCTTTGTTACCACCTCTGACCTTTAGAAACTTGGACTCAGGACTTCAGATATATCTCATTTGTCCCTCTTGCTTCACGCTTTTTGCTTAGTGACTTGGGGTAGGTCAAGTGTTCAGTAATTTAAGGGGTGGGGCTGGATGACCTCAGGCTGCCCCTGGGCCTTCACTTCTGAGTCATCTCCCAGGTGGGTGGGATTTGCCTTGGCGCTGGTAAGTAAGGCCTGTGGTGAGTGCCCTGCTGAAAACTTACCACCCACCATCTTGGAGCTTTGTGAAGCGGAACGACTCTCAGATTGATTGGGGTTTCCTTATTTTTGGAAATTAAAAAAACTCAGAAATCCGGTGGGATTTTTCTCCCCCTTTGGCTAGGTTACAAGGTACTGCAACCTGGAGGGGTTTCTGAGGGAGATCACTCCCGGCCTTCTCACTGGTTTTCCTGCGGTTTTCAGAGAGCTCAAAAGGGCCTGTCCTCTGGCTCAGGTGGTGGCCAGCAGAATGACCTGGGATTCTCTTCTGTTCAGGAACCTACTGATTTGGTTACCTGGGCGTGGTGTGCAATCATATTTTTATTTATGTCACCACCAGGGTGTCCTGTTGGACTCTCCTTTCATCCTCTCCAAAGGCTGCTGCTTGGTGTGGCTTCAGCAGCGGGTGGCCCATCTTTGGAGGCGCCTCAAGACTTGGAGTGGTGGCCCTGCGAGTTGTCGGTGGGGTTCTTGAAAAATCTAAATATGAAGACATGAGGCTTGTTTTCGCTGGAGGCTTAGAGGTCGGCTGGGGCGTTGAGCACAACCCACTGGAGGCCCCACGGTTTGGCCTTCAGGACGGGCCTCCTGCTCTGTCATCTGTAATGGCCACCCTCCCTCCCCCGGCAGACACGCGCCTGCGGACAGACGAGAGGAGCAGCCCCCTGGGCGGGAGGCTGCGGTGCCTTTGTGCCTTTCCTCCCGGGGCACGAGGTGGCAGCTGGAGGAGGGCTGGGGATGGCCCCGGGAGTCCCGCCAGGACGCCGTAGTTGGGGAGAAGTGGAATCTCTTCTCCCCCTCGCAAGCCTCGCCCGCACCGTGTTTCTTTTTATTTTTACTTTCGAGCCATGTAAGGCATGCGGATGGGTAGGAGCGTTCCGGCGACACGTTGCCAGAGGCGCGGCGCCCGCCGGCCCGCGTGGCCAGAGCCCGGGGAAGGGACAGGGCGCGCGCCGCCCGCCCCACCAGACCCGCCGATCACGGTCGCGTCTGCCCGGGGTCGCAGAGCCCGCGCCGGCCACCCCCGCTCCGCGAGGCCGCGGGAAGCGAGTCCGCGCGGCTCAGCCGGGTCTCGGCTCCGGCTGAGCCTCCGGAGCACCCGGGCGCGGGTAGCAGGGTCTATCGTGGCGCGGGGAGCTCCGGCGAGGGCCGCCCCGGCGGGTCCGCGCCCCGCGCCCCAGGCCGCTGGCGGCCCGGCCCACGTTTTCCCTCTCTCCCTCTCCCTCCGCCCCCTCCGCTCCGTCCCTCCCCTCCGCTCCCCTCCCCGCGCTTCCCCTCCTCCTGCCTGGTCATGTGTCGCCTTTTTTTGTTTGCAGTGGAAACAATTTCTCGCCGCTCGGCGCGCCCCGGCCCGACGCGCCGCGGCGGAGGCGAGCGGGAGGCGGGACGGGGCGGGGAGAGCGGCGGGGCCGGCGGGAGGACGCGCGGCGCGCCCGGCGGACGCCGCAGGTCCCATGCCGCGCCGCGACCCCCGCGCCCCTGCCGCCCGCCGCCCCGGGCTCGCCGCGCCGCGTCCGCGCATCCTTAGCCGGGCCACCAAGCGATGCCCGCTGGGCGCCTGCGAAAGTTTGTCGGCTCCCGCTGAAGGGCAGCGGCGCCCCCGCGTCCCCGCGCCCCGCTCCGGCCAGGTGAGTTTGCTCCCCGCTCCCGCCCGCGCCCGAATGGGATTGGGGTGACTCTGGGCGGGGGCAGTCGTTCGAGGCCGTCCAGGAGGCGACCTTGCCGCTCTCGGCAGACCGGGGACTCCGCAGTTCCTGGGTGAGAGGGCCCGGGATTTGGGGGCCTGGCCGGGCGGGGAGACGGGAGCCCCCGAGCGGGGAAGTTGCCCAGTCCGAAGAGTTTCCTGCCCCGACGTGCGGGCTGTTTCCCGGTGCCTCGATTTCCGAAAAGCCGCCCTACAGGAACAGAGTTAGTATTGTCCGCGAAGGACTGGATCCCCGCCGTTCCGGGCCGGGGCAGGGGGTGCCGATAAAGGAGAGACCCCAAGACGACAGACAGCCTCCTAACAAAGATTCCCCCCCCCTCCCCAAACTGTGCAGGCTTGGCACCGGCAGAGAGAGTCTCCGGAGACTCTCGAGGCTTGACTCCTCCTCACCCCGGCCCTCTTTGAAACCCTCCTTGGGTTCTGGAGAAGTTGGGGGACGGCGGGCTTTTATTGATGTGTTTTTAAGGCTCGCCGCGGTGCGGCCAATAAAAGGTTTATGACATCTGACCGGCAGTGAAGGTATGCGAGCTCCCAATTGCCCTGTATACGGGGAGAAGAGCAGTTTCCCCGTTGCCTAGCAACGCCGCTGATTGACGCGGGACGCAGCCAATCGCCGCTCCCGCAGGTCCCCTTGAAATGTTTTTGACAAGTACAGTAGACGGGAGTGGAGCGCGTGCGTGCGTGCGCGCGCGCAGAGGGGGGTTGCCCCCCCTCCCAAACTCGCAACTGCCCTGCTCGGCTTGGAGAGGATTTCTCAACTTTTTAAAGTTCACATTGAGCATCTGTTCAGAGCTGGGCCAGTAATGTCTTTGTCAGTTATTTGGAGCCCTCTGGTAGTGGGCAAGAAACTAGCTTTCCTGCTGCGTTTTCTCCGTTAAAAAGGAAAAAAAAAGATAAGAAAACACAGCAAGTCATAAAAAAACAAGAAAAGGATGTGCGTGTGGGGAACGTAACCGATAGCAAACCGAAAAATTGTTAAGGAGGTCACTAGTGAATGACTATTTGCGGATCCGGTGGAGCAACCTTATTGGCAGCAGATTAAAAATGTTTGCTTAACTGCACTCACATGATCCCCCTCTAAAATAGGAGGAAAAAAAGATTTGGTGAATTATGTAGTTAGAGTATAATAATGGAAAACTCCTCAGCTGTGGTTTCTGGGAACTGTTTTTTAAAATGGAACTGTAGTGATCAGCAGCTCTTGATACCGTTGCTATAAAATGCGGGATTTATAGGGATGCAGTTAACAGTTGGAGAACATGGGGGGCACAGAAACACAAAGCAGACAAATGATCCAAGGGTGCTGGGCCCCGGTACCCCTCTTTTCTTGACAGTGCTGTTTTTCTAATAAAACCATATTGCTGGCAATGTTTGTTTAAAACAAAAGAAAACGTGGAGAATAGCGTGTTGGTTCCTTTGGGAAGCTACTGACAAATAAGCAAATTAAAAAGAAAGAGAGCAGCATGTTGTCATAGCAACAGTGCAATTAAATTACTTTACTGTCAGCCATGATATAATTTTCCTGTTTGGAAGCTCAGGAGACATAAAACTTTCCTCTGGAGCTAAAGTTGACTTCAGTGGCTGGGTCGTTGTTCTCTTTTGTACTCGACCGTGTGGATATTCCTGGTTATCAGAAAATTAGGTTTTTTGATGGGGGTACGTGGAAACTTTGAGAGAGACAAGCCTAATTTTGATTTGTTCGTAAAGAAGGTAAAAGAATCAGGCTGGTCTCTGTCTTAACCCCAAATTTAAGATACTAGATTATTCTTTAAAATGTGTCCTGTACTACTCAGGTTAGCCTCCTTTTTTGATGAAAAAATATTCCCTGTGGATGAACCCGAGGTAGGTATCTAAACTGCCCTGCTTCCATGGGACTTTGGTCTCTGTGGATGTTTTCTCTCCTTAGCGTTGGACGTCTACCAGCAGCTCCAGAGAGCTCCCCCTCAGGCCTTCGGTCTGTACGTTCTGTTTGTCCACTTCTGGGGAGGGGGGCTGCTACCATTCTCAGGCACCTTTGACTAGCTGTTTAAGTGCCCCACATTATGCTTTCTAGAATCTCATTCTAGAGCTTCCCTAGCTGAAGTGGCAGTTATTTTAGGCATGTTATCAGTGGGCATTTTGAGCCTTAGAATGATCATGTCTTTGCTCTTGATGTGTTCATTCTTTTTTCTAGATAGACTGCTTGATCTTCTTACTCAGAGGTGGGGTGGAGGATAAAACAGACACCAAGCGCATTGTCTGAGCACTATAGACGGAGAGTGGGAGACGTCTTTCATTATCTTACTGTTCTTTCCATCTCACATTGAGGGCTCAAGGGTTGAATGTGCCTTGTATCTGTCGGGGTCATTCTTTTTGTGGACTTGTCACCTCCCCCATTGTCTTTCCTCATCAGATATTTTACTCCCTGTTCTAGGTCATTGATAACAATGGGGGAGGGGTAGAGTAGAATTCTGTAGCAGTTTTTGTTGGATTTGCCTTTCTGTCTTGAAGCTCGTGGTTGCCCTCCTGAATTTTTTCACCGATTTTAACTTCAGTTAATGACTTATCTTCACATTCCCATGTATTTGTGTGGTGTCTGACGTTACTCACTTTTTTGTTCAGATTGTAGTGTCCCAAAGAAATTAAATGTACTTCCTCCTCCAGTTTGAATCCACAGAATTCCTTGGCATTGCTCTTTAGACTTGCCAAATGTTGTTAAAGTTGCAGTTTTAGGTCATGACTTGAGGTGAAAGAAGGAAAAAAAAAATCACATAAAACACTACCAAATTGATGCTTATCATAGTCATAGTTTTGATTCCTAGGCAGTTGCAGCGGTCTTTGTATGGAAAGAGCTGAACTTAATCTGAACCAACTGGCCTTAAACTTATAGGTATGTCCTTTTTTTTTTTTTGAGAAAGATAAACAGTGAGCCCTGTCACCCAAAGTGACATGGGCTGTGGTTGCACTTATTTTGTGGTGTTTATTGTGCAGCTCGAAAGAATTTGTACATATTCATGTATAATAGGTAAACTGAGGCAGCAGGAAATAACTGATTTTTCCAGGGTCACA
>NW_021146388.1:0-8966 GCF_002837175.3 Physeter macrocephalus
GTCCCGTGGAGCCCCAGCAGGTAACTGGTGCCCCTGTCCCCCAGAGCAGGCAGGCTCTGAGCCCCGGCTGGAGGCAGCGGGCAAGAAACCTGAGGTTCCGGAGAGGCTGGGCCTTGCCTGGGAGCTCCATCCTGGTGTGTGCTGAGGAGCAAGGCCACGGAGGGAGCGTGGACAGCAGCAGGCAGTCCCCAGGCGTGGACAGCAGGCGTCCAGGGAGGGTCAAGAGGGGCATTACTTTGGCACCTCCAGGAGATTTGAGACTCAGTACCCAGCATCTGGTGCTCCTGAGGGAGGATGAGGTCAGGGGTCCAGGAGCCAAAGACCTGGACCTCCCCTGGCACAGTGGTCCCCTCTGGGAGGCACAGAGTGAGACGGGCACCCCAGATGGCCCCCTCCCAGGGCACAACATGGCAGCATTTCAGACTTGGAGAGCTACTGCTGGACCGACCCTCCGGCCTCATCTGGCAGAAGGCAGGGATCTGCCAGGAGTGAGGAACAGAGCCTTGACTGGTGGACGACAAGCAGGGGCTCCCTCCCCGGCCACGGGGGCTCATCAGTGGCCTGGCTCTGTTGGGGAGCTGCAAGGATCTGTGTGGTGTGGCGCTGAGACCCCCAGGCTGTCGAGTGACTTGAGGACCAGCGAGCAGGTGCCCCCATGGCTCACAGAGCAGGATGTGCAGACCCTCCAGCTGCTGGCGCAGGGGCAGGTGGTGGGCAAAGCCAGGATCCCTGGCCACGGGCAGGTGCTGCAGGTTGGCTTCTCCGCCAAGGGTGCCCTTCAGGACCTGTCTCCGGGGCTCAGCCACCTCTGCTCCCAGGGGCTCTGTGGCCTGATCAAGAGGCCTGGGGACCTGTCTGAGGTCCTGTCCTTCCACGTGGACCGCGTGCTGGGGCTGCGCCGGAGCCTGCCTGCCGTGGCCAGGCGCTTCCACAGCCCCCTGCTGCCCTACCGCTACACGGACGGTGGCGCAAGGCCCGTCATCTGGTGGGCACCCGACGTGCAGCACCTGAGTGATCCAGATGACGACCAGAACTCGCTGGCCTTGGGCTGGCTGCAGTACCAGGCCCTGCTGGCACGTGACTGCAGCCAGCCGGGCCAGGCCCCATGCCTGGGCATCCACCGTGCCGAGTGGGCACGCCTGGCACTCTTCGACTTCCTGCTGCAGGTAAGTGGGTCCAGGCGGGGCGGGGGTGGGGAGCAGTGGAAGTAGAGGATGTGAGGTGAATTGAGACGCCGGAATTGTCCACCTGAGGATGGACGGTGACTTTCCCCCTAGTCCTTGTCTTTTGATCACCAAGCACCCGTTTTTGTTATTTTTCTGCCTCTGAGTTCATTCATCCAGTGGTGTGCTGGAACGAGCTCATGCAGGCTCACAAGAATTTCAGGAATTTTATGACCTGGCTGTGAAACACAGGCGTTATTAAAATTTAAATTATATAAACTCACAATATAATAAGTTATATTAGAAACAAAGGTAATAAATACCCCGAACTCATCACTTCATAATTATTTTACATTGTACTATTATCTGAGCTCTTGAGGTTTTTTGCATCTACCTAGTAAATACTACCTAATGCTGAGTTACTGCCTATCTCTTGCTAGCTCCACATTCATCCATGTTGGTAGCTTGAAATTGGCCAGCGTAGGAGTATTTACACCAAGGGAATCAGCAAATGCTACAAATCAGGACTCCTCCCTATTCCCTGAGAGCTGGTTGTTAAACATTTATCAGCACGCTACTGTTTGTAATGTTTTATCCTTGAATCAAGAAGGATTCAAGATGGTTGTGTAATTCGGAAAAGAAAGTCGAGGTGGAGGAGAGACAGAATGGGAGAGGGGAGAGATAAAGGGATGGTAATGGTCCAGCTTGGGCCCTGAAGAATGAGAAGGAAGCCACAGGGCCAGCTGAGGTCCCTGCTGGGCCAGGAGTTAACCCTGGAGTTTCTGGGAGTCCTGGAGAAGGGGTTGGCGGTCAGGGCCCAGGGGTTAACAGGGGGACTGCAGGCATCAGCTATTTACTAAGTGACCTGTGAACAGCCAGTGTGGCTGTTCCGGGACCTGTGAGCTGGATGTCAGCCGTGGAGACACGAGTGGGGAAATGTGGCCAGAAAGAAAGGCAAAAAACGATTAGAGCGCAAAACAGGTGGATATATGTGCTAAATGCACACCAAGCCAGCCCCCATTTCTGTAGGGACCCCTGTTGAGGAAAGAGATCAATACTAGCCCTGAATTTACCTACTGGGGTGAGTGGACGCACCACAGAACGAGTTCAGTGCCATAACCAGGCAGCCAGGGACTGATGCGCCCTCTTTGGCCCATATAAGGTTGGTTCAAAATGTGTTTTAGAAAATTCTCAGACCACATTTAATACTTTGGAGATTTCTCATGAAAATCCCACTTCCTTTGAAACATTGGATGGTTTAGTAACATGGGGCCTTCATTCCCATGTGGCAGGAATCCTTCTGAGCTGAGTAGCTGCTGCCCCCTTTAAAGGCTGCCGTACTCTCCTTTTGGCCAAAGACCATACCTCTTAATTGTCTAACAGCCACCCCCAAATGCTTGGATGGTACCTGTCTGCCTGTGGATGTTTGTCTCCAGTCACTGGACTAGCTGGGCTCCCACGATACTCGCAGCTCCTCTAGTCCTTGTCTCGTGGCTGCCCTTGTGGAGGGAGGAGTGTGGGCCCTGGTGGTTGGCATGGGCTTTGGCATCAGACAGACCTGGGTTTGAACCCCCTGCCCACAGGCCACTTGCCACTGTGTGACGCTGAACAGATTAGTTTGCCTCTCTGAGCTTCACTTCTCTCACCTCTAAATGGGACTGGGTGTCCCAACCTTATGCCCTTGGGCACATGGTAGCTCTGAATTGCCAGCACCTGCATCTTCGGGCTTGCTCTGGGCCCTGAGCCTGCTCTGCCCGGGGTGTGACAGGCTGAGGGCTGGGAATTAATGCCCTCCAGACAGTGTGACCTGCCATCTAGCCTGGGATGGAGGGGTTTCCCAGACCACAGACTTACAGTCCTGGTTAAACTGGGAGAGCTGGTCATGCTCCCTCCAGGAGCTGCCCTCCTGTGACTGATGGAAGCTGGTGTGTAAAAGCCCCGGCTCCCTGACTGGCATAGCTCTGTGGTGTGTATTCCATATGTCTCTCAGTTCCCTACCAGGACTGCGCCCTAGTTACCCACAGTGGTCATTGCTGGCCCTCTCTGTCTCCCTTCCCTACTCCTTGCTTGTGTTTTTGAATTAGCTCACAGATAAACTGGTTTTGCTTTGAATTCTTGTCTCAAGATCTGTCTCTGGGAGGAGCCCAGCTTCCATCAGATAACACTGACCTTGTGTGGTTTCTGCATGCAAGATCATTCACGTAATGTACTTCATACAGCGCCTGGCGGGTGGCCCAAGCTCAATAATAAACAGGCACTGTCTCCAATACTTTACAGGAATTAACTCATCCAATCCTCGTGGCAACCTTACTAGAGAGATACTACATTTCTCCCTCTTTTAAAGTTGAACAGTTGAGGCCTAGAGAAGTTAAGTTACTTGCCCAAGGCCGTGGCTAGTGGAGCTGAAACACAGCCTGGACGGTCTGCCTCCAGAGCTTACCCACTTACTCACAGAGTCCTCTTCATCTAGCCATGAATGAGGGCAGGAAGAGGGGGTGCTTACAGGGATGCCCTGGGGCTTTGGGCTCGGAGGCCCCTCCTTGCAAAGCCCCAGTCCAGCTGATGTGCACGCAGCAGCTTTCTGCCCACACAGAGCCCCTCTGTCCATCTTTGGAGGCTGTGGTGTGGAGCCTTTCCCCAGCTGCCAAGCCCTGCCATGGGGGTGGAAGGTTCAACAGCCAAAGCACACGCAGGTTGGGTGTGTGTGGTCAGACGCAACTCGGCTGGCCTCGTGCCACCTCTTCCTGGGTTTGCTGAACACCAGGCAAGTCAAACACCCCTGTCTGGAGGATGCCGCCTTCCTAGAAACCACAGGCAATTTGGAGAGAGGCAGGGCTGTGGGATTCCCAGCCCAGGAACCTGAGGTCCCTTCTGACCATAAGCCAGGTACAAACTCCACATGCAGCCCACTCTGCAGTATGCTTGCTCGTCTGTTTTGTCTCATCCAATATAAACCCTTGTTATTCTGTTTATGTATCACAACATAACATTTGCCCAGACACAAAATACACAAACACTGTACTCAGACACATTCCTCGTATCCCACAAACCATACCCTGTGCTTTGCAAATCCCCCATAACACTCTGTATTAGTGATTGCTGATATAATGCCACGTAACAAACCTCTCCAAAACTCAATGGCTTGAGACACCAGCTCTTGATTTCTTGCTCCAGGGTCTGTGGGTCAGCTGGGCTCAGCTGAGCTTGGCCCCAAGCTGTGGGTTCAGGTCTGCTCATCGTTTCTCATTCTGGAGCCCAGCCTGAAGAGGCAGCACCACCTGGGGCAATCCTTCTAATGGGGAGTGGAAGAAGCCCAAGGGCTCAACCAAACTGCAGAAGCACATTTAAGGCCTCTGCTGATGTCACTTCTGCTAATATTCCCTTGGCTAAAGTTAAGTCAATGGCCAAGCCCAATGTCAGGGAAGGGAAGTACACTCTGTTCAGAGTAGAAGGGGGACAGGAGCAAATACTTGTTAGACAATAGTCAAATCAGTCACACACACCCCCAAAACACACACTGTACATGGACACACACTGTACATGAACTTACACATGAACATAGCCACATACATGCTATAGCCACATATGTGTACACCATTCACATCAACCCACATACTCTCCATATGGTGCCCAGACACTGCTGTGGGCAACTGGGGCTCAATCCCACTGAGACCTTTGGGGGAGTATGGAGAAAACGCCTCAAGTTGTCCCACCCAAGGGCCAAAGAAGCTGGGCCACTAACTCCCAGCCATCACTGGTTGAGACTGCTCCTGGGGGCATTGACTTCCTGGAACCTCTAGACTGGTCCATGCTCCTGCAGCCAGAAAGGGGCAAAGGCAGAGAGCTGCAGGCACTTGCGGTAGAAAGCCATCAGTATGCACAGGAGTAGTGAGTGCCAAGGAGCGGGTATGGATCCCAATAGTATGTGCTGCTCCCAGTGAATGACAAGTCAAAACCAAGTTTCAGCAGGCCGGCGTGACCAGGATGGTATTCTTGATTAATAAACTGGTTTCTCTAAGAAAGATAAAGGACTGATAGTGAGTGGATGCCCTCCCACCCCACCCTGGGCTGTGTCATCGGGAGAAGTAAGACCAAGAGAGGGGGTCAGTGAGAAGCTGGTTGTACTCGCTGGACACAATGGGTGGGAGAGTGTGTATGTGTGTTGCTGGGGGGAAGGGGCTCAAAGAGCTCTACTCGCCTTCCTGCCAGGGCTACCTGCTGCCAGAGTTGCATTCACCCTGATGAGAGACACAAAGTCCTCCTCCTCTTGGGACAGTGAAGGTGGCACAGCCAACCGTGTTTGGGAGGAGCTATGACCGTCACATCCGCTGTAAGCCAAATCCAACCCAAGGGCTGTTGTGCCTGGACCCAAGAGGGCCTTCTACCCAGAGGCCAGAGGGAGAGAAGGATGTGCTGGGGGGTTGGGCACATTTGCATTTTTCCCTTTTAGACAGGCCTCTTTTCTCACGCCCTGCTTCCTCTTAGAGGGCATGTGCTTGGCTCGACTGGGTGAGAAGCTGTGGAGAACTCGAACAGCCTGTGAGAGAGTAATGTTCGCTCACGGAAGTCATTCTGCAGCTTCTGCTTATGAAGGGCCTTCATGTTCTGGAAAGTCCAGACCCCAGAAAGCCTCGGCTCCCACCAACCTGGTCCAGGCCACCATCTTTTCTTACCTGGACTTGTCTCCCCACCTCCGCTTATGCCCCCCTCCAATCCAGTCTCCTTACAGAAGCCGGAGTGATGTCTTGGTTTCGTTTCCCCCAGGCAGACCCTGAGACCAGGATTCCACTGTGGTGGTTCATCTGCAAGGGAATCCCAGGAAAACACCTGTAGGGAAGAGGAAAGTGAGATGGAGGGAAGGCAACCAACAAAGGGCGTGTCAACAAGCAGGTCACCACTGTGGGGCTTAGTTCCACAGGCAAATTCTGAGAAATGGTATAAAATACATGTTCAGAGTTAGCCCACGAAGAGGTGAGGGATGAGAGGTATTTATAGCGAAATCTCCCCTTGGTCTTTGGCTGAGGGCTGTTCCTGGAGGTGTTAATTCCCTGGCATTTGGAGAAAGCCCCTGGGCAAAGCTTATAGCAGCTGGAAGTTGGAGGGAGACCTCTGAAGTTCACAGACAACTGGTCAGGTAGAGAACATAGCTCTTTTACGATTGTAAATCAGATTGTGTTACTTCCTCGTTACAATAAGGCAAAGCATCTCAATGCCCTCGGTATCAGGTTCTGCAAGGACCCACGTGATCCATCCCTGTCTGCTGTCTCTAGCCCCGCCTCTTGGCACGTGGCCTCGGTCAGTTTCTTCAGGGGCAAGGGCCTCTAGCTCCGCCGTGCCTCCGACTCCTCCTCCCCAGGGCCTCAGCTCTCCTGACTCTACTTCCCCGTTGTTATCCTCTTTCTCCTTCATGCTATCCTATCTGTTTCCTTTCTGACTCCCAGCACAGTATGTAAGTTTTATTTTATTTATTTGTTCATTTCTGTCTCTGTGTTTTGTTCACTACCACATCCCCAGCACCTAGCACAGGGCCAAGCTCTTGGTTTGGTCCCAGATAAACACTTGTTGAATGAGTGAATGAGTGGATGAATGGATGAACAAATCAATGAATGAATCCAGGGTCTCTGTATGACTTCCTTTCTAGGTGCTGCTGTGTTCTGTTTCCTCAGATATCACTCCTTCCTCTAGACTGAAAAGAATCCCAAGGCCTTCTCCATTTCTTTTCAGGTCTGGTAGAGAATCTTAGAGGCAGAAAACAATGTGACAGTCATTTGTCCAGCCCTTGCCTCTGGCACATAATTAACTTATGCATCCAGAACAGATGACAGCATAAAATGGTGCCTGACGTCCTCCACATCAGGTCCTGTGCCAGCACTTAGCATGTGTTGATGCATAACAGCCCTAGGGGGGGCACAGTATTTTTAGTTCCTTTCCACAGGTGAGGAAACAGGTTTAGAAGGGCTAAGGAACTTGCCCACAGTCACGAGGCCTTAAGTGTTGGAGCTGGGATTGAATCTAGTGCGGTTTGGCCATAGAGGGCATACCCTTGCCCTCTTTGCTGACTTAACTGACTCTGGAAAAGTCATTTCTTCTAGGTCTCTTCTGGGTAAGGTTTGCCCATTTCCTTCCTGGGGAGCCGGGTTCAGTCATTTGTGATCCTGTGTGTGTTCCTTATTTTGAGTTCAAGTCTATGGTTCATGGCATCTCCTCTGGCTTGGGCTCCCTGGAACATCAGGTGTTGTGGCAGTTAGAGAGGAGCCCAGATCCGCGACCACTGCCGACCTCTCAGGCTTCCAGCCGGTGACATGAAATATAATAGTAGCTACCGTTTATGGAGTGCCCACACATGAGCTCCTTCAAGTCCTACAACAGTCCCAAGAGATGGGTGCTGCACTCCTCCCTCCTGCACAGGTGGTGCAGCCAACGGTGGAGGGGTGAAACAGCCCGCCCGGACGAGGGTGTTTAAAGGGCGACATCAAGCATCTTCACATATATTTAAAAGCAGGACCTCGATTAGGGTGAAGTGTGATGGGCAGAATTCTAAGATGGTCTCCAAGATAACCACCCCCCTTAGCGTTAACTCCTGTCCTTGAGTAGGAATGAGACCTGTGAATAGATGGAATATCATTTCAGTGATGAGGTTATCAACCAGTTAACTTTGGGTGTTTTTTTTAAATTGAAGTATAATTGACCTACAACACTATGTTAGTTCCAGGTGTACAGCATAGTGATTTGATATTTCTGTACATTACAAAATGACCACCAAGATAAGTCTAGTTTCCATCTGTCACCATACAAAGTTATTGCAATATTGTTGAGGTTACTAATCAGTTAACTTTCAGTTCATCAAAAGGGAGATTCTCCTGGGTGGGCCTGAGCCAATCAGGAGAGTCTTTCAAAGATGCAGCATCAGAGAGATTTTCCAGAGGGCCTCGAGGAAGAAAGTAAACAGCCACGCTATGAACTGCCTATGGGGAGGGGCGGCCTCTGGAAGGACCCTGAGATCTCGGGGAACATAGTCTTAAAACCACGAGGAATGGTTTCTGTCAACAACCTGACTGAGCCCAGGAGAGGAGCCTGAGTTACAAAAGAGATGTAGCCCCGCCTTGAGTTCAGCCTGAGACCCTGGGCAGAGAAACCGGCAGAAACGGGACGGACTTCCGACCCACAGAAACTGAGTTAATGAGTCATTTTTAAGTGACTAAGCTCGTGGTCATTTGTTATGCAGCAGTAGAAAGTGAGTTCATGAGGCAAGGGAGGGGCCCCAGGTGCAAACATTTTCGGAGTGCCCGTCTCAGGGGCCTGAGCCTACTGTGCATGTCCCTGACAGCGAGAAGCACTTTCTTCTGCCTCACCCTCGTCCTGCCTCTTTTTAGATTTTTTTTTAATCGTTCATATCCTTTACCCCATTTTCTGTTGGATTGTTGGTCTTTTTCTTAATGACTTTAAGAGCTTTATATAGATTAAGGAAATTAGTCTTTTGTTTGCATTGTAATGTTTCAGGTTCCATTATCAATTAAACTTTGTTTCTAGTCTTTCTGCTGTGTAGAAATTAAAAAAAATTTTTTAATGTTGTTAACATTATCAGGTTTTTCTTTTATGATTTCTAGGTTAGTGTATTGTGTTTTAAAGGGCCATCCTCATTTCAGGGTTATTTAAAAAATTCTCCCATGTGTTTACATATTTTTTTTTTTTTTTTTTTGTGGTAGGCGGGCCTCCCTCTGTTGTGGCCTCTCCCGTTGCGGAGCACAGGCTCCGGACGCGCAGGCTCAGCGGCCATGGCTCACGGGCCCAGCCGCTCCGCGG
>NW_021146388.1:9137-25000 GCF_002837175.3 Physeter macrocephalus
CCAGACCGGGGCGCGAACCCGGTTCCCCTGCATCGGCAGGCGGACGCGCAACCACTGCGCCACCAGGGAAGCCCTACATATATTTTTGATCCATCTGGAAGTTATTTTGGAATAAGAGATCAGGTGCAAAACAATGATTTTTTTTTCAGATGGCAACCCAAATGTCCCAGCACCATTTGTTGAAAAATCATTCTTTCCCCCAATTTGAAATGCTGTCTTTATCATATAGCCAATTTCCATATGTACTAAAGTCTATTTCTGGACTCTTCTGTTCCAGTAAAGGGTCTGTCTATTTATGTGTCAGAATCACACTGTTTTAATTATCATGCTTTATATTTTAAGTTAATAACTGGGAGTGCTTGGTCTTTCTCATTGCTCTTTTTTAAGATTTTTCTGATATTCTTGCATACTATTCTTCTGTGAAATTTAGAGTCAGCTTGTTACTTCCTTTGCCTTCCCAAGTCCTTTGGGGACTTTACTGGAATCAAATTAAATTTGCATGGACTAACATAGAGAGAATTTACATCCTAAAATACAGGGTCATTCTAGCCAAGAACAGGCTATGTCTTTCCATTTATCCCTGTTCCTCAGAAGCATCTTGATGTTTTCTTGAGCTAGATCTTCACTTCCATGTGGGGATGATACTGTTATTTCATCTTCTTGTGACCACTGAAAATGGCCTCCTTCCTTCCGCTGTATTGTTACTGATCTGGGTTCTTGGACTCTTTATTTTAATCAACAGAAATTTCTTTTTAACATCTTTATTGGAGTATAATTGCTTTACAATGGTGTGTTAGTTTCTGCTTTATAATAAAGTGAATCAGCTATACATATACAACGAAAAGACAACCCGCAGAATGGGCGAAAATATTTGCAAATGCAACAACTGACAAAGGATAAATCTCCAAAGTATACAAGCAGCTCATGCAGCTCAATATCAAAAAAACAAACAACCCAATCCAAAAATGGGCAGGAGACCTAAATTAATAGAAATTGACAAGAAGTCAGATGAGAAATTCAGGCAAGGCTTTATTGGAGCTCGTGCTGCAGCACCTGGGAGCGAAAACAAGAAACAGGCGCCCTTGTTCACTTCCCAAGGCGAGGGCGAGCTGATCCCTTAAATGGGGTGTGGCTGGGGGCGGATGGGTGGGTTGGACCAGGAGGCGTAGCTTAGGTGGTCTGCACACCCCCTAGGTGGTGCTGTGTGCAGGGATCCTGGGCGCGGGGCCCTGCTTTTGCTCCCGGCACCTCAGAAGTGACAGTTGGTTTGTGACCTTTTTGTATCTTATTGTTCATAATTTGCCGCACTGAGCCTGTGTGCAGTTATTTTTCGTCCCTTATAGTTTCTTTGTACTGCAAGCACTCTGGTAAAGGGTCCCAGGTCCCAGCCTATCTCAATGTGTTCTGGCCCGTAGCTCTTGGTCTGTGTGAAGGATATTATTTTTGTGTCGTAGTTTGGTTACTGGCCCCTTGCTCACTTTGTCCTGCTTCTAACAGTGGCTTGGTTTATCCCCTGGGTTTTCCAAGTATACGATCATTTCTTCTGTAATGAATGCACTTTGTCTTCTCATTGCCTCTTCTTTCTTTCTTCTTACCTCACTACAGTTGTGGTGCCTCTAGATTAATGGTAAATAGTAATGGGATGATGGACTCGACTTGTTTCTCTTTGGGACAATTTCTAGTGTTTTGCCATTAAACATCATGCTGGCTTTTGACTGAAGAACTATTTGCTATTCTTGCTTTATTAAGAGTTTTTCTTGTCAGGAATGGATGTAAAAATGATGTCAAATGCCTTTTGAGTATCCATGGAGGAGCTCACAATACTCCCCCCTCTAGTATATTGATGTGGGAACTTTTTGTGAAAGGTGTTCCCATGGTGACTCATCCCAGTTTTCTTGATTGGAACCTGTTTTGCTGTGGTGGATTCATCTTTTCACGGCTGCTGGGTTTTGTGTTGATGTTTAAAAGGTAGGGTGATCTACAGATGTCTTTTTAGATAAGGTCTAGTTCTTCTCAGACCATCTCCTCAAAGCCCACCAGCCAGTCTATTCACCCACATCCAGAGCTGGTGCTGAGACCTCTGGCCTCAGGCTTGGGGCAGATGAGGCATCCAGATGTTCCTCCCCAGGGCCTCCGGGAAGGTTGCCCTCTTGTCAGGACACAAGGGGAGCACTGCAGAGGGAGTCATCAGAGGAGAGTAAGAGTCAGTGCAGAGTAACCCACTCCTCCCCCACCCCTGACCTCCCCAAAGCCTCACGAATTCTTTAACAGACCAGCCTGCTGCCCTCCTTGGACAGAGATGCTGCCACTCTGGGGCAACCTGGCAGTGAGCTGGCCCGGCCAAGAGCCACCCTTCCCATCCAGAAGAACCTGGGCCTGTGACTGTCCCCAGGTGAGGGGAAGGTCCTGCATAGGGGGCAGGGCCACCAGGGACAGCAGGCAGTTCTTCTGGAATCCACGAGACTCAGATCAGGCCCTGGCTGAGGAATGCATCTTGGCCCAGGAGCCTGGTGGATGGGTTAGAGGACTCGGGCCACCCCTCGTGCCCTGTGCTGGGCTCCTCCCAGACTTCCCCTCCCCACAGCTGGGCCTGGTGTCCCTCTTGGCAGGCTGCAGTGTCTCGTCCCACCAGATGTCCTGTTTGGGGGCTCCAGAGCCAGGCCTCCCCCTGAAGCCTTCTGGTGTTGGTATCCTGGGCAGGGATGTAGGGCTCACCTGACAGGCAGGCTTTCAGTGATCAGTCCTTATGTGAAGCACCCCCCGACCCCAGCCCCAGGTCCTTCCTGCGGTCAGCCAGCCATGCGCTTCGTTCATTCATCCTTTCACTCAGAAAACTTCAACTGAGTCTCGTTGTGCAAAACAAGTGCTGGGGATCAGGTTGAACCATATCTTCTTCTTTGCATTGGGGAGCTTGTACTCTCTGGTGCCAAAAAACGTGTACCTGCTACCCAGTCTGGCTCAGTGGTCAGAGCCAGACTGCCTGGGTCTGAGTCTAGGCGCCACCGCTTTCTTTCTTTTTTTTTGGCCATGCGGGCATGTGAGGTCTTAGTGTGGCGTGTGGGATCTAAGTTCCCTGACCAGGGATCGAACCTGCGCCCTCTGCGTTGGAAGTGTGGAGTCTTAACCACTGGACTGCCAGGGAAGTCCCTAGGTGCCACCACTTTCGCTCTGTGGGACCCTAGGCACATTACTAGCCTCTGTGACTCAGTTCCCTCATCTTTGAAATGGGGATAATAACCATATCTGCCTCCTGGCTGCTGGGAGGGGTTAAATGAGTGGTGATGGGTAAAGCCCTCAGAGCGGTACCCAGCACAGAGTAAGGGCTTCACAACTGTTTAACTAGAATTGAACAAAAACTTCACGATCATCCAACCCTGCTAGGTTCATCAGAAAACCAAAACTGCAAAGGATTATCATTTTTTCTTGGTAACTCCTCATTTTTTCAAAAAGGGGAAAAAAAAATCAAATCCTGAAGCAATTTGGGAATGAAGCTTAAGCTTGGTCCTGCTTGACTACTGCAGTTTAAACTGAATTTCTCTTCAGTGGAAAAAAGTTCCCAGACAGCGTGGCAAATTAATCACACTGGCAACTGCGCCTGGCCAGCCCCTCCCTGTTCAGCATTCAAATGGGTGTAGATTTGGGGACGCCAGCGCCGCCCGTATCATATGGGCTGTTATTCCTTGTAGCTTCCAGCGTTTCAACTTGCACTGCAGTGAGTTGAAATCTGCGCAGGGTCAGGGAGCGTTTGGCAGGAGGAAGGGGGTTTGGCTGGCTGTGCATCAGGCATCACGTGAAATCCAGAGCAGTTACTGTATTTCAGTCTTGCTAGAACTGTCCTGGCATTTATTCTCCCAGCCAAAGAGGACTTGGTAGGTGGTGTCCATCTCACAGATTTGTCTGCACTCCAGAAACCAGGCCTGCACGTAGAAGAGAGTGGCTAGATTGTCATGACGCTGCTTTATTTCAGACTCTGGTTCTCAGGCCTATAGCTGGGGTGGGGCCGGGGCTTCTGGAGGGAGGAACCCCTGAGATTCCTCCAGGCCTTTGGGCCTGTCCCTTCCAGGGCCCTCCAGGACAACCACCCTTGCTGTGTTTACATCATCACCTTGTGTGGTCCTCAGTGAGGTCCTGAGGGAGTATCACTGCTCCACTTTGTGGATGGGAAAACTGAGGCATAGTGGGGTTAATTAACTTCCTTAGGTCATGGAGTTAGGACACAGTGGAGCCACGATTCACCCCCTAGATCTACTGGGCTCCAAACCAGGGTCACAGGCATGGCCCAGATTGTAGGCCAAATTCCCCTCTCTGCGTTTCTGTATGGCCCATGAGCTAAGAATGGTTTTAGCTTTTTTTTTTTTTTTTTTTTTTGCGGTACGCGGGCCTCTCACTGTTGTGGCCTCTCCCGTTGCGGAGCACAGGCTCCGGACACGCAGGCTCAGCGGCCATGGCTCACGGGCCCAGCCGCTCCGCGGCACGTGGGATCTTCCCGGACCGGGGCACGTGCATTGGCAGGTGGACTCTCAACCACTGCGCCACCAGGGAAGCCCGGTTTTAGCATTTTTAAGTGGTTGAAAAGCTCAAAAGAAGAATATTTTGTGACATATAAAAATTATATGAAATTAAAATGTCAGTGTATGTAAATAAAGGCTTTTTGGAACATAGCTATGACCATTTGTTTGCATATTATCTAGAATATGTACAATATGCACTACAGAGGCAGAGGTGGGTAGTCGTGACAGAGACCATATGGCCTCCAAAGCCTAAAGTATTTACTGTCTGGCCCTTTATAGAAAAAGCTTGCCGACCTCTGTTCTAAACCTCTGTGTGGACAGCCTCAGAAGGCTTCTGCTGAGGAAGGCATGTGTGTGAATGCATGGAGGAGGACCACCCTCACCCACTAAGTTCTAGGACCATATGGAGAAATATGGGGGCGTGATACTAGCTTCAGGTGGATTTAAAAATAGTTGGAGGGCTGGGAGGTCTCTGGGGCATGCCGCAGGGCTCTGTCCTCAGCTCTGTCCCGGTCAACACTTCTATTACGAGCCTGAGTGAGGATCCTGGGGCTCCGGTGGACCCAGCTGATTGCTCTCGTTCCTTCTGCACAGAGCCCTGGTGTGATTCACCTTCCCCCCAGGCCTGGGCTCAGAGGTCTGTGCATCCCTGGCTGCCACTGGACCAGGGGTGATCCTGTGTCCAAATATGGTCCAGTCAGGCTGAAAGGAAGGACTTCTATTCCATGATTGTTGGGGGATAGCTTCCTTTTCTCTCCTCGCCTCCCCGCCCCTCCCTCCCTCCCTTCCTGTGTCTCTATCTCCTTCTCTCTAGACATAACAAGGAAAAACATACCCACAGCAGCCACCTGCAGGCTTCCTGAGACAACAAAGGGATGTCCTTAACATTGTGCGGGTATAGTGAGAAGCAGAAACAAACCCGAGTCCTTACCGTGACAGTAGGAGCTGCTAAATCCCCCAGCCTGCCCTATCACGAGACTTCCTGCGGTAGATGATCTTAATTTCCCCTACAGTTAAAGCCATTTTGATCCAGGCTTTTCTGTTACTTGTAATTGTTGTTATCCAAAGTCTGGGAGACCAAAGCAGTGACTGTCTGTGCCAGGGGCTCATTAATGGGCTCGCTGCCTGGACAGGGCTCTGGCCGTTTGCCCCCGGCCAAGCTGGGCCTGTCCTCCAGGTTTGGGACAGTAGTTGGGACTGTTTAACACTGTCTCATAGTTCTGGATTCTGGTTTTGTGAGGTTGATTGGTGAATAGAACTATAGTTATTTTCTGGCTTGTGTAGAAGGAAATCAATTTTGTATTTCTTCAGAACATATGAGAGTTTCCTACAAAGGGAGATGGAAATGGAGGGAGACCTTTTCCGGCCAGCGCCGAGCTGGGGCTGAGTGGACTGCTAGGTGGCTGGCCCGGCTTTGATGAGTGCCGCATCCTGGGGGGTTATAGGTTGTGTCGTCCCCCCAACCCTGCCCCCGCCCCCTCTGCCATTCGTGGAGGGGGTTGGCTGCATGTGGCGGAGGGAGGCACGTTGGTGGTGCTGGCTAAAGCTGGATCAGGTCTGCGGCTTGGGCTGGCAGAACAGCGACCACAGAAGATGGATGTGGACTATCCAGACAGCCCCTGCGCCTGCTGCTGCCTCAGTTGTTGTCATGGAGGAGGAGGATGGGCTCTGAGACTTCTGGTTCCTCCTCTTCCTCCTTCACAGTTTTGAAAGCTCTTCTCCAGCCTTAACTAGTGTAATGATGGGGACCTCACTTGACCTCTAACTGGCTCACCCTTCCTGACCTTCAGGGAAGCAGGGCAGGATAACAGAGAGCACTGGGCTCAAGCCAGGCAGACCTCGGTTCAAATCCCAGCTGTACTGCTTTCACATGTATGACCTTGGGCAAGTCTGGGGTCAGTGTCCCCCTGTGTAAATGGGGACAATAATGTTTCTATTGCAAGGCTGCAGTGAGGAGTGGGTGAGATAGAGATGCAGCAGTGGTGCTGGTCATCTGAGTGATGTCTTCTGACCCCACCAATTCTCCAACTCCAACTGGGTGTACAATTTGATTCTGACACTATCCACCTGGACTCAATGTCAGATCCCACAAGTGAAGGGCTCATTCCCACAAGACTGCTGATTCAGATGCCAGTCACAAATCCTGGGCCACCCGGACTTCTGACCAACTGGCTATAAATTGGGGGTTCTCATGACCCCCTCCTCATGTTTAATAATTTGCTAGAGTGGCTCACAGAACTCAGGAAGACACTTTACTTATGTGTACTGGTTTATTACAAAGGATGTAAGTGAACAGTCAGTTGAAGAGGTACATGGGGTGAGGTCTGGAAGGGTCCCAAGTATACAACCCTGTATGTCCTCATGGAGTCGGGGTGCATCACCCTCCTGGCATGTGGGTGTGTTCTCCAACCTGGAAGCTCCCCAAATCTCACTGTTCAAGAGTTTTTATAACCCAGTTTCCAGCTCTCCTACTCTTCCCAGCGGTTGGAGGGTAGGGTTGAAAGTTCTACTCTCTACTTGTCTATCTGGCAATCAGCCTGAAGTTATCTAAGGGCCCTGCTGAGTCACCTTATTAAACTCTGATATGGTCAGAGGGTTTATTATGAATTACAAAAGACACTCATATCACTGAGCAAATTGCAGGGGTTTTAGGAGCTCTGTACCAGGAAGCAGGGACAGAGACCATATTTCTTATTAAAGCACATCATGATCATCTCTGAGGGAGCGTCGTTGCTCCCGTTTTAGGCATCCAGTGTAAGAGGAGCCAGGAACAGGAATGCTCTCCTTCCTGACTTTGATTCAGGCCTCCTGCAGGGTGAAAGCACTGTCCTAGAGGCAGGAGCTGCCTGGATGGTCATTAAAAGATTTTTATCTCTGTAAAGGGAGGAATCCCTGATGTAGCATTTGCTGATTAAAGAAAAAGTGGTCATGTGTGGGTCTCCCCAGGTAGACCAGACAGTCAGCCCCAGGCTGGAGCTCAGGGCCAGTGGCAGAGATTAAGCAGTGAGTGTTGGTTGGAAATCCACGCAGTGTGAGCAAGCAATCCTGGTGCAGGGCAGGCTGGCTGAGGAGCAAGCAGAAGCCCCATCACAGCCGGAGGCCAGCAGCAGAGCTGACCAGCGCCAAGATCCCTGAGGATGGCCCCCAGCGTGTGGCCCCAGGGCTCCGGCGGCCCGAGTGCTGGGCCCTCAGAGGACGGTGTCCCCACAGGTCCATGACCGCCTGGATCGCAACTGCTGCGGCTTCGAGCCCGAGCCCTCGGACCCCTGTGTGGAAGAGAGGCTCCGAGAGAAATGCCGGAACCCGGGGGAGCTGCGGCTGGTCCACATCTTGGTATGTCCTCAGGTCGCCCCAGAC
Organism: Physeter macrocephalus; assembly: GCF_002837175.3. Lineage (NCBI taxonomy): Eukaryota > Metazoa > Chordata > Mammalia > Artiodactyla > Physeteridae > Physeter > Physeter macrocephalus. Next base: position 17,006 of record NW_021146388.1, read on the forward strand.
TCAGGTCTTCCTGTCTCCATCAGCAGATGCTGTTGGCAAGTGTCAGAGATCACGTGACCTTGGGGTGTCCCAATCCTGTTCTTTTCAGCAGCAGAACCCTTTAAATGTTTTCAGGAAGCCTTAATATATAGAACTGACACAGGTGGCGCTTTGAGGATGTGGTTTAGGTAGGTATGGGGTGTGGGCTGGAGCTGTTGTCACTAACTCCTCTGAGCCCTGAAGACTCCGGGGACGCCCCGGAGTCTCCAGGAAGCAGAGTGTGATAACTGTGTGTCTAGTAGGACGTCCTCAACGTGCCAGTAAATATGGAAATTGGGGCCTGGAGCGGGGAAGGGGGTTTCCCAAGCTTCATGTCTGGTTGGTGGCAGTGACAGGGCGCTCTCCTGGCCCCTGATGGCTCACAGGCTGGGGCTGTTGGAGGAACACTGTGCTGCCTCCTGTGAAAACTGCAGCCCAGGATGGGAAGCCATGTGCCGAGGCCATCGGTGAGAGGCTGGTGGGGCAGAACAGCCGCTTCTCCTGCACGAGGAGCAAAGTGCCACCCCGGGGAAGGGCTGCTCTGTCTTCTCCCAGTGAGGCTGCTGTCCTCACCGCCTCACCTTGGCCAGCTGCTTTGGACGGTAGCCGTCAGATGCTGCCCTGGGCTGAGCGTTAGGCAGCCCCACCAGCCCGCAGGCCAGGGCTGCCTCGTGGTGCTGCTGGGTGGTGGGAACTCTCCCTCCCCTGCCCCAGAGCCACCTCTCTCCTTCCCCAGTAAAAGGCAAATATTCCTGGGAGAGGGAGGGCTTTTTTGTTGTTTTTTTTTGTTTGTTTGTTTTTTGTTTTTTTGCGATACGCGGGCCTCTCACTGTTTGTGGCCTCTCCTGTTGTGGAGCACAGGCTCCGGACGCACAGCCTCAGCGGCCATGGCTCACGGGCCCAGCCGCTCCGCGGCATATGGGATCTTCCCGGACCGGGGCACGAACCCGCGTCCTCTGCATCGGCAGGCGGACTCTCAACCACCGCGCCACCCGGGAAGCCCAAGGGAGGGCTTTTATATCCATCCTTTACCCCTGGTGGGCAGCTGTCTCAAAGATCCTTCCCGATAGCAGTTTTTGGAGGGAGGAGTTATCGGGTTTCGAGAAATAGATGATCCCAGGTGTGTGCAGGGGGGTGAGAGGTAGAAGAAGCAGAGAGAGGGGAAGCTGAGGTCCTGAAGACAAAAGTTCATAATTTAAGCCCAGGTTTCTGAAGAGAATTATGGGAAGCTACCAGGGACTCTTGGCGAATATGTAGGAATGGAGTGTTTGCATGGGGGTGGGGAGTAGGGAGCCGGAAGAGATGGCCTCCTGTGCCCACCATACCAGAGTTTTAAGGTGCTCAAGAATTCCCTGCTGCTGATTTTAGTTTTGAAGAGTTTTCGGAGGCCCTAAAACTGTGGGGACAGAGGACGGGCAGTGCTACCTGAGGATGGAGGGTGTCTTGTGACCTCGGTGATGCTCAGGGCAACGCCCGGCACAGGGGCACAGGGGGCACGTGGGCGGGCATACGTGTGTGAGGGGGCACGTGTGCGATACATCCCGCAGCCTCAGCCCCTGGGTGGGCTACCTCTGCCCCTTCCCGTTCCCACCCGTCCTCCTCACCCCTTCGGCCACCAGAACAGGAATCAGTCCCAGTGCCTTGCAATTTTGCAGAAGGTGCTGTGGCTTGTGGCTATGGGTCCAGCTTTGAACCAGCCAGCTACTTATTAGCTGTGTGACCTTATGCAAACTACTTCTTTGTGCCTCTGTTTCTGTAAAATGAGGCTAATATCAGTGGCCACCTCCCAAGGTTGCTGGGAGGGTTCACTGAGAGGGTGCCTGGATGTCCTAAGCACGGCAGCGGCATGGAGTGGGCTCACTGCTCAGTGCGAGGGGACCATCTGGGCGAGTAGCAGGGTGGGTGGTGGAACTGACAGCTCAGGGCCCCCCAAGCTGCTGAGCCCCGACAGAGTCCAGGGGCACCGGCTAGGCTGCTCCCTGAGTCTCCTCTGTCTCTGTCCATGTTCTTGCCTGAGGTCCGGAGCAGTGATCTCTCTCATCTGGTCTACATCGATAACGCCGGCAACCTTCAGCACCCGGAGCACAAGCTGAATTTCCGGCTGCTGGAGGGCATCGACGGGTGAGGGTCAGAGCGGTTGGGTGGAGGTTCAGGGGCTGAGGCTTGATGGCCCTGCTGTAGACCTTGAACTGTGGCTCCAGAGAAGTCCACAGTCCATCAGACAAAAGCTGCTGGATGAGCCTCAGAAGGGGGTGAGGAGTCCTGGGAAAGCTGAGGGGATACAGCCAGCAGGCCCTTCAAGTCCATGATGGGCTGCCCCCTCCCCAATATCCAGAGGGCCTCCTGGTTCTGCACAACATGGGCTGCCCTGCTGGGGAGTGGGCAGGCTGGCCCTTCCCTGGCAGGGAGCTAGCCTGGGAGACACCTTCCCTGCTCACACCTGCAGTGGCGGGGCCTTCCTAGGGCTCCTCCTCACTTCACCCGGGCCAGCAGAGTGGATTCACCCACTCAGGGGGGTGGGACCCATCGAAAGCTCTATCCCCTGCCTGCTGTCACAGCAGAGCGGGTGGAAGGGTTCCTGGATAACTAGTCAGCAGGTGGCCCCGGAGACTTTGCGGGCTGGCTTTGCGGGCCCCAAGCTGTGCAAGTTCTGGCCGACTGGGCTGGCCTTTCACGGAAACTCTCTGAGATGGCTTTTGCTCTTCCTTTCTGTTATGGGACTGGGGGACCTTCCTCCAGGTTTCCTGAGTCTGTCGTGAAGGTTCTCGCATCAGGGTGTCTACAGAATATGCTGCTCAAGTCACTGCAGACAGACCCGGTGTTCTGGGAAAGCCAAGGCGGGCAACAGGGCCTACAGCGGGTCCTCCAGACCCTGGAGCGGCGAGGACAGGTCCTGCTGAGCCACATCCAGACGCACAACCTGACACTCTTCAGGGACGAGGGCCCGTAAGCCCCCCACGGTCTGGGCGGGACTCTCACCTCACTGCAGGGGGAAGAAGGGGGGGCATCTCACGACATGACCTGAGTGGATAAGTGCCCATCCTCACGGCCACATTTTCTTGGGTTCACCCGTCTTGAAGACAAAAGGGAAAAGCCAGAAATCAGGAGGGCACCATGGATTCCACAGGACGTGTCATCTGCTTGGGATGGTGGAGGAGGTGGTGGGTGTTGGGTTTTCAGTCTCATCACATTCTTTTCTGCCTGCTCAGCTCTGGCTATTTACTCCCTTGCACCAATAAATACACAAGAATGTTCTATGAACTGCTCCAGGTACAGTAAAGTCGTGCATTCCACATGCACACGCAGAGCTGGACAACTCTGTGTGTGTGTGTGTGTGTGTGTGTGTGTGTGTGCATGTGTAGAGGTGTGTAGGTAGTTGTGCACGTGTGGTATGTGTGTATGCCCGCATGCATACATGAGATGAGCCTGATAAAGGATCTTCACAGAGTTTTACTTGTGGCCCAGAACTGCTCTGGCTGAAAGTGAACTCAGGTCCAAGAAATGAAACACTAAGCATTTTGTCTTTATAGGCTTTAGGTGTTCAATCCTTATTCACTTATGTTTTTGGTTTAAGAATTATGAAAGTAATGCATGCTCACTAAAAACAGATTCATAAATAATAGAAGCATGTAAGATAAAAAGTGAGAGTTCCAGAAACCCCCTAGAGATGTGGTATGCATTTTATTCACACTCACAATGCATGCAAATGAAAATATAATAAAGTAGGATATCTTTGTTTGTCAACTCACTATTTGTACTTTACTATATTTACTATGTTCTCAATCCGCCATCTGGGTTGACCCAATTCTTATTCATGACTGCGTGGAACTCCCAGGCAGGGACATGTCATATTTCATTTAGCTGTTCTCATTATGATGAACATTTAGATGGCTCAGACTTTTCACCAATTCTGGACAATGCTGCCATGAACATCTTTGCATGGTGTGCAAGTATTTCTGCTAGCTAGGTTTCTGTGGGTGGGTTTCTGCATCAAAGTATATGGGCATTCTTTATTTTCAGAGAAACTGCTGAATTCCCTCCAAAATGGTGGTGTCAATTTACCCTCCTATACAGAGGGTAGGGGACTAATTGTTTACCCTACACCTCATCAACACTTGCTATTCTCAAACTTATTGTTGTTGTTGTTTTTGTGGTACGCGGGCCTCTCACTGTTGTGGCCTCTCCCGTTGCAGAGCACAGGCTCCGGACACGCAGGCTCAGCGGCCATGGCTCACGGGCCCAGCCGCTGTGCGGCATGTGGGATCTTCCCGGACCGGGGCACGAACCTGCGTCCCCTGCATTGGCAGGCGGACTCTCAACCACTGCGCCACCAGGGAAGTCCAAAACTTTTTGTTTTTAATTCATCTGATAGGGAAACCTATTTTTAATTTTCATTTTTTATTGAAGTATAGTTGATTTACAATATCGTGTTAATTTCAGGTATACAGCAAAGTGATTCAGTTATATATCTATAGTTTCAGATTATTTTCATTATAGGTTACACAGGATACCGAATATTGTTCCCTGTGTTATACAGTAAATCCTTGTTGCTTATGAGTTTTATGTATAATAGTTTGTATCTGTTAATCCCAAACTCCTAATTTATCCCTCCCCATCCCTGTTCCCCTTTGGTAACCGTAAGTTTGTTTACTATGTCTGCAAGTCTGTTTCTGTTTTGTATATAGATTCATTTGTATTATTTCTTAGATTCCACATATAAGTGATATATAATATTTGTCTTTCTTTCTCTGGCTTACTTCACTAAGTATAATATTCTCTAGGTCCATCCATGTTGCTGCAAATGGCAATATTTCATTCTTTTTTAAAAAATATTTATTTATTTAGGCTGCGCCAGGTCTTAGTTGTGGCATGTGGACTTCTTAGTTGCAGCATGCAAACTCTTAGTTGTGGCATGAATGTGGGATCTAGTTCCTCAACCAGGGATTGAACCCAGGCCCCCTGCATTGGGAGCATGGAGTCTTACCCACTGGACCACCAGGGAAGTCCCAATATTTCATTCTTTTTTATGGCTGAGTAATATTCCATTGCACATGTATACCACATCTTCTTAAACCAAATCGCCTGTTGATGGGCACTAGGTTTGTTTCCATGTCTTGGCTATTGTAAATCATGCTGCTATGAACATAGCAGTGCATGTATTTTTTTAAGTATGGTTTTGTCTGGATATGTGCCCAGGAGTAGGATTGCTGGATCATATGGCAACTCTATTTTTAGTTTTTTGAGGAACCTCTGTACCGTTCTCCATAGTGGCTGCACCAATTTACATTCCCACCAACAGTGTAGGAGGGTTCCCTTTTCTCCACACCCTCTCCAGCATTTGTTACTGTAGACTTTTTAAGGCTGGCCATTCTGACCAGTGTGAGGTGGTACCGCATTGAGGTTTTGATTTGCATTTCTCTAATAATTAGTGATATTGAGCATCTTTTCATGTGCCTGTTGGCTATCTGTATGTCTTCTTTGGAGAAGTGTCTTTTTAGGTCTTCTGCCCATTTTTTGATTGGGTTGTTTTTGTTGTTGTTGTTGTTGTTGAGTTGTATGAGCTATTCGTGTATTTTGGAAATTAAGCCCTTGTTGGTCGCATCATTTGCAAATATTTTCTCCCAGTCTACAGGTTGTCTTTTCATTTTGTTTATGATTTCCTTTGCTGTACAAAAGCTTGTAAGTTTGATTAGTTTCCATTTGTTTAGTTTTGCTTTTATTTCTATTGGCTTCGGAGACTGACCTAAGAAAATATTGGTACGATTTATGTTAGAGAATATTTTGCCTATGTTCTCTTCTAGGAGTTTTATGGTGTCATGTCTTATATTTAAGCCATTTTGAGTTTATTTTTGTGTATGGTGTGAGGGTGTGTTCTAACTTCATTGATTTATGTGCAGCTGTCCAACTTTCCCAACACTACTTGCTGAAGAGACTGTTTTTCTTTTTCCCTTTTTTCCATTGTATATTCTTGCCTACCTCTGGATCTATTTATATTGTCTGATTTTTTTTTTCCTTCCACTGTCTCTTTATATCCTGGGAATTTTGGTTGAATGTCAGACACTGTCTATAAAATATTGCAGAAGCTCTAAGTGATCCTTTAGCTTATGGCAGGCAGGTAGAATTAGGATAGATCATTTTAATCCAATCACAGAATGGATTGGCTATCAGTCTTTATAAGATTTGGTTTACTTTTTTTAAAGTAACTTTAAAAATAATTAATATATTTATTTATTTATTTTTGGCTGTGTTGGGTCTTTGTTGCTGCGTGCGGGCTTTCTCTAGTTGCCGCAAGCAGGGGCTACTCTTCATTGCGTTGGCTTCTCTTGTTGCGGAGCACGGGCTCTAGGCATGCGGGCTTCCGTAGTTGTGTCATGCGAGCTCAGTAGCTGTGGCTCGTGAGGTCTAGAGCGCAGGCTCAGTAGTTGTGGTGCACAGGCTTAGCTGCTCCGCAGCATGCGGGATCTTCCCAGACCAGGGATCGAACATGTGTCCCCTGCATTGGTAGGCGGATTCTTAACCACTGCACCACCAGGGAAGCCCTGGTTTACTTTTAGTTCACTTTTATTCCGAGGGTGCAGGCCTTTAGGAGTTCCATTTGAAAGCATGAGGTGCTTACCAGAGGCTCTCTCTCTCTCTTTTTTTTTTTTTTTGGCCACGCGGCTTGCGGGATCTTAGTTCCCCAATGAGGGATTGAACCTGCGCCCCCTGCAGTGGAAGTATGAAGTTCTAACTACTGGACCGCCAGGGAAGTCCCAGGAGTCTTTCTTGTCAGGACTTCAAAACCGATTTTTATCTCCCGTCCTTCTGAGGCCACAAAACTTCTGTTGGTTGCCACTTTCTGCTTTGTTTCTCTCAGCCTGCACTGTTTGTGAACTGCTGAATGCCTTGAGATAATAAACATGTCATTTTTCTGTACCACTGAGAGGATCTTAGCCTCTCAAGCCATAGCTGTCTTAGTAGCTTGGAACTCTAATTTTTGCCTCCTCAGCCCCTCCTCAGACTGCTGACATCTTTGCTCAGATTCTGTGTCACTTAAAAGCGTTTCTTTGTTGCTTAGTCTCTTTGGCTGTACCATCCAAGACCACATATGCTTTGAGGGGAAAACAGCATAGAATGTCAGACTCACCTTAATTACTTTTCCATATATCTCTAATCTCAGATCCTCAAACTGTGACTGTCTTGGTAATTCTCCAGTCCCCAAACAGATTTGTTTTAGTCCAGCCTTTTTACCTGTTTTCAATGAGAGGTTTTTTTTCCCTGCAACAAATTAATCAATCCGGCGTTATCCTCCTTTTTTTTTGTTACTCTAAATATTGCATCAGTGAACATCCTTACACATAAACATTTGTCTATATATCTCCTATTTTCTTAGGGTAGACTTGCCATAATGAAAATTTCTGAGTCAAAGGGTACGCATTTTTAAGGCTTTTGATACATATTGTCAAGTTGCTTTCCAAAAAGATTGTATCTATTTACATTGCCACTGTCTGTGTGTGAAGGTGCCTAACTCTAACTGTTAATTATTACTCTCTTATATAATATGCCAAGCTTCATAATAAGAAAGGATAGCTTCAAATACCTGGAACCAATTTATTTTTACCCTTAAAATCAGAGTCGATAATCCAACATTTGTTGAAGATGGGAGCAGATGTAGTTATTGAAAACATATAATGAGATAGGCATGGTATATATGTTACAAGAAAATATTTTGTTTTGTAGAGGCAGTAGATTGGATTGCTGCCCCAATTCTTGACCTATCGCTACCTGTGTTCTTTGCCATGTGCCTTTTCACTTCAAAGCAGTGTGGTGTACATTTCTATCCCTTGATTCTGAGTTCAGCAATGTGACTTTCTTCGGCCAAAAGAATTGTTAGCAGACACGGTACAAGCAGAGGTTTGAAAAAGCACTTATATACAGTTGGGCCTGTGCTCTTGCTGTTTTGCCACATTCTTGAGAAGGTACACGCCTGCCCAAGTC